>NC_081241.1:4736262-5036262 GCF_902713425.1 Acipenser ruthenus | reverse complement strand
CTTCCTCTGTCTGCTCCTGAAGTCTTCCCCCACAATAACTGAGAGCACAAGAAGGATCCCCAGGGATAGGAAGATTCTGATGTCATTCCCCAGCCCGTATGACTCTGAATTGAGGAGAAAACAGAACTAGTGTTTGGTTATACAGGCTATGTGGGGACACAAAACAGGGATTAGGAAGTTCTACTGTGAGCCAAACTAGACCCACCTGAGCTTCTCATCTGTATGTTAACATATGAAAAAATGTTATATAATTCAATAAACAAATTATGTAATTCACTAATAACCTAATGACATAAAAGCACGATCAAGATGTGTTGAAAACAACTGTAATCCAATCATGTTTTTACAGTGTCTTAATCTTGCAGTATGTTAATAGGGTACATACAGTATGCTCCACAGTGAAGTCATACATTCTTGGTTTTTGAGCAGGTACACCAAACACACAATAATCATGTTTTCCAGAAAGCCTAGTTTTCAGAGTTGGTTAAATCTGACATTAAATTTTCCATATGTACCAGCAATAATCGCAGCTGTGACCATTCTGATTCAATTATAATTTCTGACGCAGTATATAAATCAATTAGTGCTTTGTTGCAAAGTGTCAAGTGGTATGTGCAGGTGCAGTGTAGTAATCCAACAATGAAGAGACAGACAACAAAGTACGGGTGAAAATGAGTTCTGTTTATTTTAATCCAGGGGTCTGATGACCAAACAGAAAACAAATAGGAGCAGGGCCGGCATTAGGGCAAGGCGGCGGCCTAGGGCCTCACATGCGTCACAAATTGTATGACGTTTTCAGAGTCGAAACAGTCTCGCGACTATTACGTCAGCCCCTCGCAAGTACGAGTTGGGTCATTGTAAAAGGAAAATAAAAAAAATAAAGAAATTCAAGTCAAGCGGCAATAAGGAATTCTGCTGCCGTATCTAGACAAACCGTCAAATAAAAATCTGCTCCAGAAAGCAAATGAATCCGATTCAGACTCTTCACAATAATGATCTTCAAAATATTGGTTTCTGCTTACCAATGTAACATTACCACATTTGCACTGACTGACTGACAAAGTGGACGTGTTTCCTCATTTGAGTGTACTCGAATACAACATCTAAGGGTTAGCTGTCTGATAGGCTATTCAATAGCCTGTCCCTCTTTACATTCCACCAAAGAATACCAGGAATACCAAGAATACCAAAGGCGCAGGACAGTGCAGCATCGTCTTTTAAAGTTTTACTGGAGGCTTTTCTTATAGTTATATATTAATCGATTAATGAAATTGAGACTGTGTGTATTAACCCTTTGCGGTCCTATGTCGGACCTGGTCCGACATTGCAATTATTCCTATCCGGTCCATTGTCGGACCCTGTCCGACATCATAAAAAAAAACGGTTTTCTAGTCGTTTTTTCTCCGGAAAAAGCCGAGAAAACCATTCAATGGCCGAGTGGGAGCGACAGGAGCAGAGACAAGTCGAAAAAAATATATATATAATAGGCCGTATCTCATGAATAGTGATACTTGCCCCTGGCATCAAATAGGGGTGGTCATAAGGAAACAAGCTGGCTGATACTGCATCAGCGCTCAGAGAATATCACGGACATTTGCAGAGCTTTTTTGAGATGTTATAGTAATAAAGAGATCTAACATCATGAATCATTCGATCTCTGTCACATGCCTTTATTATTAACAACTTTGTTTTCTAAAACTTGGAGTACTTTAAAAAGTGATTTTATTAAGTTCAAGGAAACTTATGAAAACACATTTATTCACACTTGCCTATCCCATTTGTGTGTTGGGTCTTGATAGATGTGTTTGGAGTTGTCATATCTCCTGTGGGAAAATAAACAACGTGTAGCAAATTATCACCATTGGGCTAAAAAAAGTTGCCAGCTGTTAAATAATTTAAATTTAGACCAACATTAATTTGATGATAATGTGTTCTTTGCAATGATGTGAATAGTGGGAGATCTAAATACTGCCCCTACAATGTACAATAAAATAAAATACAATAAAATATTCAGCGAAAAAAGGCCTTGATTTAGTTTTTTCAAATAATGAAGACAGAATACTAAAACAGAGGTCAGAGCGCCATTGGCAAACTCAGACCACAACATGGTCTCATTTGAAGTATTTTTTAAAACCCCAAAAGTAATGACTAAAGCTAAGGTTTACAATTTTAGAAAAGCAAACTATGAAGGTATGAAACAGAGACTAACAGATGTAGATTGGAGTTAAATAGAGAAAACATCTACAGAAAAAGGATGGCTGTTTTTTAAAAATGTAGTACTTGAGGCGCAAAACAATTACATCCCAAAAGTAGACAAATCTAAATCTAAAACAAAATGGCCAAAATGGTTTAAGAGATCAATTAAAAAAAAATTCAGCGAAAAAAGGCACTTTACAGAGCGTTTAAAAGGGACCAAAAACAAAGTACACATAAAGAGTACTTGGAACTGCAAACACAAGTCAAAAAGGAAGTTACAAGAGAGAGATAGAAATCAATATTGCTAAGGGGGCTAAAACCAATTCCAAAAATATTTTTCCAATATTATAAGAGCAAGAGAACATTCAAAGAGAAGGTTAAATGTCTAAGAGACACAAATGGCAAAATCATAGATGAAGAAAAAAAAATAGCAAATATATTAAATGATTACTTTTCACAGGTTTTTACAAAGGAGGACACGGACAACATGCCCGACATGTCGACCTATTCCTATCCAATTTTAAATAACTTTAGCATAACAGAGGCAGAAGTGTTAAAGGGACTAGGGGCTCTTACAATAAACAAATCCCCTGGGCCAGATGAGATCCTCCCAATAGTACTCAAAGAAATGAAAGACGTTATTTACAAACCGCTAACCAAGATCATGCAACAGTCTATTGACACAGGGATTGTACCGATAGACTGGAAAATAGCAAGCGTAATACCGATCCACAAAAAGGAAGACAAAACCGAACCAGGTAACTACAGACCAATAAGCCTGACTTCTATTATATGTAAACTTATGGAAACTATAATAAGATCCAAAATGCAAAAATTACCTGTATGGTAACAATATCCTGGGAGACAGTCAGCATGGTTTTAGGAAAGGGAGATCGTGTCTAACTAAGCTACTTGACTTTTTTGAGGATGCAACATTGAAAATGGATAACTGCAAAGCATACGACATGGTTTATTTAGATTTCCAGAAAGTTTTTGACAAAGTCCTGCATAAAAGATTAATTCTCAAACTGAACGCAGTAGGGATTCAAGGAAATGAATGCACATGGATTAGGGAGTGGTTAACATGTAGAAAACAGAAAGTACTGATTAGAGGAGAAACCTCAAAATGGAGTGAGGTAACCAGTGGTGTACCATAGGGATCAGGATTAGGTCCTCTGCTATAAGAACATAAGAACATAAGAACATAAGAAATTTTACAAACGAGAGGAGGCCATTCAGCCCATCTTGCTTGTTTGGTTTTTAGTAGCTTATTGATCCCAGAATCTCATCAAGCAGCTTTTTGAAGGAACCCAGGGTGTCAGCTTCAACAACATTACTGGGGAGTTGGTTCCAGACCCTCACCATTCTCTGTGTAATAAAGTGCATCCTATTTTCTGTTCTGAATTCCTAATCTACATTAATGATTTAGATTCTGGTATAGTAAGCAAACTCGTTAAATTTGCTTACTATACCAGAAATAAAGAATAGGAGGAGTGGCAAACACTGTTGAAGCAGCAAAGGTCATTCAAAATGATCTAGACAGCATTCAGAACTGGGCAGACACATGGCAAATGAAATTTAATAGAGAAAAGTGTAAAGTACTGCACGCAGGCAATAAAAATGTGCATTATAAATATCATATGGGAGGTACTGATATTGAAGAAGGGAACTATGAAAAAGACCTAGGAGTTTATGTTGACTCAGCAATGTCTTCATCTAGACAATGTGGGGAAGCTATAAAAAAGGCTAACAAGATGCTCGGATATATTGTGAGAAGTGTTGAATTTAAATCAAGGGAAGTAATGTTAAAACTCTACAATGCATTAGTAAGACCTCACCTAGAATATTGTGTTCAGTTCTGGTCACCTCGTTACAAAAAGGATATTGCTGCTCTAGAAAGAGTGCAAAGAAGAGCAACCAGAATTATCCCGTGTTTAAAAGGCATGTCGTATGCAGACAGGCTAAAAGAATTGAATCTATTCAGTCTTGAACAAAGAAGACTACGCGGCGATCTGATTCAAACATTCAAAATCCTAAAAGGTATAGACAATGTCAACCCAGGGGACTTCTTTGGCACTTTTTTACACAGAGAATTGTGAGGGTCTGGAACCAACTCCCCAGTAATGTTGTTGAAGCTGACACCCTGGGATCCTTCAAGAAGCTGCTTGATGAGATTCTGGGATCAATAAGCTACTAACAACCAAACGAGCAAGATGGGCTGAATGGCCTCCTCTCGTTTGTAAACTTTCTTATGTTCTTATGTTCTTATGTATAAACCTGATCTTGTGCTGACCTCATTCCACTGATTATCTGAAGTCATGTTAAAAAGGGTTTCAATGAATCAATCTGGGGGAAACATCAGAGGGAGTCATTTTGAGTGGCAGAATTTGGATCCACGGCTGTTCTCTTGTCCAGAGTTCTATCTACTTCCACCTACTTGTATTTTAATTGTGAAAGAGTATGGTTCAGATTATAGGTCCGTTCTACTGGGGTATATATTAGCGTACTGTACTTCATGGTGAGTCCTGTCAGAATGGTTTCATTTGAACTTTCTACCCCTACTGTGTGCAATGGTTAACTCCAAGTCAATCATTGTAATCATGAAATAGACACAGTTTTAATTATTTTGTCAAAAACTTTAATTTAAATTAGAACACTGAATTGAAAACCAAACAAACACAGACTTGCCTGCCAGTTTCTGTTGGGATGGAGGTGTCATATATTCTGTGGGAATATAAACAACAACAATGAGAAACTAAAGCTGAGGTGGCAGTTTCTCTAATAAATAATTCAGACCAACAATTATTAAACCGAGGGATTCTGATGATCTCTTCAGATTCATGAACTGCATGGGTATTGATCTTTGTCATATTTCAAATAAGTTTAATTGAAACTACTTGAGAGTTTCGAAAGCAAGGATAAGACAAGATCAATCCCATGGTCCAATTATGCAATCACATGATTCAATGCGCGTTTCCCTACAGGTGCCATTATTGGAGCCCACTCAGGAGGTGTGGGTAACAAAGCATTGCCACTCCATAATTAATGTAGACATAACAAACACAGTCGTGAGTGTAAGGGGTGGCAAGAAGTTTTTCCTCAGCAAAAGGCAGCCGGTGAAAAGATTCAGTTTGGCACCCCCTAATCAAAAGGGGGTGCCAACAAAAACCGGCCGTTAACTAAGCCAGTTTTTTTCAAAATTAAATATTCAAAACAAAGGGGGGGGTGGCGCAGAGCACGCCACCCAGAGCCCACTGGTGGACAAAAGCCGTCATGTCGCCAGTGGACTCCGCGTCGGCGTGCTCCAACGCCACCCGGGAACGGAGGAGGGCCCTGAACATGGCCCCACAGTCAAAGAGACCCTCCCCGGTGATCTTACGCTTCCTGGTCTTGTAGATGGTAAGTTTGCCAAGAGCCAGGAGCAGATTCACCAGGAGGTCCCTCTTCCTGGTGGAGCCACGAACAGGGTGCCGGAAAATAAAAAGGGTAGGGGAAAAATGCAGCCAGAACTGCAGCAGGAGGTTCTTGAGGAACACAAAAAACGGCTGCAGCCTGGCGCAGAGGAGGTAGATGTGGAACACCGACTCGGACTCGCCGCAGAAAGGGCATGCGGGGTCCGAGTCGGTGAAGTGACGCAGGACCTCTCCTGACGCGAGCGCTCCGTGTAGCACTCTCCATCCCAGGTCCCACAAGGCCTCCCACTGGGGACTCTCGCCCTCCGGGGGTTGGAGGGGCTCCCGCCAAGCGGTGTCTCGGCGGGAGACGAGGGTGAGGAAGTGGAGGGTGTGGAGCGCCACCGCGTACAGGGTCCTCCTCGACACGGAACGAAGGGGGGTCGAGGAGAACTGCGAGATCCTGCTCAGGTGATTCTCGAGGGGAGGCTGAGGGGGAGCCCGATCCTTTGGTTTGATCAGCAGGACCGGAGAGCTGGGGGTAGGGAGGGACGATGGCTCCCCGGTCCTGAGGACCCCCTCGAGATACCCGACAGAGTCTGGGTGCAAAGCTGCCTTGCACTCCCGGATCGCTCGGCGGGCCGTTCTGAGGGTCCCCCGAGTTGCCCTGGCGACCAGCGACTCGGGAGTCAGCCACGCCGAGCGTTGGTGATCCAGGAGATCCCAGACTCTGGTCACCTTGGCCGAGATCAACAGGCTCCGCACCGCGGGGGATTCCAACGCCTGCACACCTAGATGGGGGTTGTGCAGCAGGGGCTCCAGAAGGAATTCCTCCCCCTCGGTCGGAACCGCGTCTCGGCCGATGTCGAACATGCTCCGGGTCTTGAGCAGGTCCCTGTAAAAGACCGGCAGCTCGGGGAGACGGATCCCCGGGAGGTCGAGCCAGAACAGCTGCCGGTCGTAGCCCAAGTGGTGCAGCTGGCGCAGGAAGAGGGAGGCCAGCGCGCACCACTGCGGGGCCGGGTCCGCGTACAGGTATCTCTGCAGGGTCTGGAGGCGGAAGGTGTGCACCTGAGTCCTGATGCACACCAACCCTTGTCCCCCCTCGGCCAGAGGGAGGCTCAGCACCCCCGCAGAGACCCAATGCTTTCCGGCCCAGAAGAAGTCCGTCAGCTTCCTCTGGACCCTGGCCACAAACTCAGGGGGCGGGCTCAGGACGGTGAGTCGATGCCAGAGCATCGACGCCACCAGTTGGTTGATGACCAGAGCCCTGCCCCTGAAGGAAAGCACTTTCAGCAGACCCGACCACGACCTCAGTCTCGCAGCAACCTTGTCCTCCAACTCCACCCAGTTGGCTGCGACCGAGGTCTCCGCGGGGCTCAGGTGGACTCCCAGGTATTTGAAGCTGTCCGCGCTCCACTGGAACTGCTGGAGCGTGGCAGGGAGGGAGTCCACCCGCCAGAGGCCTACCAACAACCCGGAGCATTTGGTCCAGTTGATCCTGGCAGAGGACGCGGCAGAGTAAACGCTCTGGCAGCTCCGCATCCTCTCCAGATCGACCGGATCGGAGGCCACTAGGAGCACGTCGTCGGCGTAAGCCGACAGGACCACCCTCGTGTCCGGCGCGCCGAGCGCCGTCCCCCGTGAGCCTCCTGCGAAGGAGGCAGAGGAAGGGCTCGATGCACAGCGCGTACAGTTGTCCGGACAGAGGGCAGCCTTGACGTACTCCTCTCCTGAAGGCGAGGGGCGCGGTCAGGGAACAGTTCACCGCAGTAGTGCAGGAGGTCCCGAACCAGAAAGATGTTATCGAAAATCGTCCGGTTCGGGACCGTGTAGGACTGGTCGGGGTGGATCACGTCTGCCAGCACGGACTTGAGCCTCAGGGAGGCGGCCTTGGCCACGATTTTGTAGTCCGTGCACAGCAGCGAGACAGGGCGCCAGTTCTTCAGGCATCGGAGATCCCCCTTCTTGGGCAGGAGCGTGATCACCGCCCGCCTCATCGAAAGGGGCATCTCCCCGGTCTCGTAGGCTTCCGCCAGGACCCGCGCAAAGGCGGGCCCCAGCAAGTCCCAAAACTTCTTGTAGAACTCCACGGTCAGCCCGTCGATGCCCGGCGATTTGTTATAGGGCATCTGACTGAGGGCGTCGGAGAGCTCGGCCAGGGTCAGCTGGCCCTCGAACTCGTCCCTGACGCCCTCGCCGACCGTGGGAAGCCCGTCCCACAGAACCCTGCACGCGTCGGAGTCGACGGGATCTGGAGAGAAGAGGTCAGAGTAAAAGGCTCTGGCCCTCTCGTTCACGCTCTCCGGATCCGTCAGAAGGGAGCCGTCATCTGCCAGAAGGCAGGTGATGTTCCTGCGGTCTCCCTTCTTTCTCTCCAACGCGTAGAAGAAGTGTGAGCCGTGGTCCATCTCCCGGAGGAACTGGATCCACGAGCGCACAAACGCCCCCCGGGACCGCTGGAGCTGCAGGTCCCGCAGGGTGCTCTTCTTCTCTTCGTACGCGCTCTGCTCGAGTGGGTCCCCGCGAGCCAGGCGGCTCTCCAGACCGAGCAGCTCCCTTTCCAGCCGCTCGATCCGTGAGTCCCTGCGCCCCTCGTGTACTCCTGACAGAAGATCTTGATCTGCGCTTTCCCCACGTCCCACCACTGATGCCACGTGGGGAAGCGAGATCGTCTGCCGTGCCAGACCATCCAAAAGTCCCGGAAAGACCGCTCAAAGCGCTCGTCCTCCAACAAGGCGTTGTTAAAGTGCCAGTAGGCGGAGGCGTGCCCAACTGGCACCAGGGCCACCGCCACGGCCACCAGGTTGTGGTCCGTGAACGGCGCCGGCCTGATGTCGGAGGAGCGAACGCAGTGAGCGTGGTTCCTGGTGACGTAGAACCTGTCGATCCGGGACTGAGACACCCGCCCCTCCCTCACCCTGGTGAAGGTGAAGGCGGGGACGTCCGGGTGATGCCAACGCCAGATGTCGACCAGAGAGAGCTGAGCGGTCAGCTCTCTCAGAGCTGCCGACGAGAGAGGGTAGTGTTCTTGACCCCCCACCCTGTCCGCGGCCTCGAGGGTGCAGTTGAAATCACCCCGGAGGACCACGCACTCGTCGCCGCTGATGTTATTCATGTAGGTCGACATCCGGCGAAAGAACTGGACCCTGGTGAACGATACTGTCGCCGTCCCGGATCCGGTGGTGTAACAGACGGCCCGGCTCGACGTCTACCACATCGAGTACCGTGGGAAGAAAGGACCCGGAGAAGAGCGTCGCCACCCCACAAGAGGTGCCGGTGAGATGGCTGAACGACACTCTGCCCCCCCCACTCCAGAAGCCAGTTGGCTTCCGTCTCTGGAGTCGTGTGGGTTTCCTGCAGGAAGCACACAGAGTAACCCCCTTTTTTCAGGAAGGAGATTACCTGGGCCCTGCGGAAAGGGTCCCTACACCCGTTGACGTTCACGGTACCGATGTGATACATGATCCTCTGTCAGGAGTTGTCGGTGACGCTCACGGGAGATCCTGAGTTCTCCCGAAGCTCACCAACTGGTCGTGTAACTTGCGGGCCCGAATGTGCACGTTCGAGCCCGAAGTTTTATTGGCGTGGCTGGCCCTCAGGAAGGACCTCACAGAGGTTAGGATCCTCTGGAAATCCCCCCATTTGTCCAGGGCCAGCTGTACCTTGTCCCTGCAGTGGACGGTGGCCTCCAAGAAGGCCAGGAGATCCGCCGCAGGGATGTCAGGGAGAGAGACGGACGGAACCTCCGAGCCCACGCTGCCCGTGGACTCGGTATCCTCCTCCCTCTCCCTCAGCTCTCCATCGCCCCCCTCGCGATGGTGAAGCACAACGCACTCCCGTTGGTGGGTGAGCGCGATGGGAGAGACCGGCGGAGGGACCCTCGCGGGGACCGTCTGCACCCTCGATTTCGGGGGCGCAGACGGGCGCTCGGTGTACGCCGCCGAGCCAGATGGTCTGGTCCCCGCTCTGGGTCCCTCCTTTGAGGTCCGAGGCACGGTCTCAGGCCCGTCCTCTTTCCTCGAAGGAAGGGGATCCACCCTCTCGGGTCCTTCCCCTCCCTCCCCTAGAGAAAGGGGATACACCCTTTCGGGTCCTTCCCCTTCCTCCGCATCAGTCGCCGGGACCACCTCGGGCAATGTTTCCCCCTCGACGGACGCGCAAGGGCCAGAGCCCTCGTCGCCGCCGGAAAGGGAAGCCCGAGGCGGTTGTTCTTTCAGGGGCTCCTCCCGCGCCCCCTCGGTGACTGGAACTGGTCCCTCGACGCTGGGTCGGGGACCGGTTTCTTGGCCCCGTTGCACTTCGGGGAGGGGATCTACCATGAGGGCACCACCTTCTGCCCTCTTTGGTTCTTCCCCTCCCTTCCGCGCTCCGGAGACCAATGTAAGCGCGGGCTCCGCTGCCTCAGGGGGTGTTTCCTTCTCCCCCTCCGCGGCAGCACGAGGGCCGAAACCCCCATCGCCGCAAGAGAGGGAAGCCGGAGGCAGCTCTAGTTCTTGGGGGGGCTGTTCTTCCCCCCCCCTCCGACCCTTCGGTGGGGGTCGCTTGCATGGGCTCCGCGTTGTCTGCGGAGCCCACGCTTGCCTCGGGAGCCGAATCCGCCTCCTCCACGGAGGCGGGAGCCCGAGGCAGTTCTTTTTGTGGAAGGGGTGGTTCTTCTCCCCCCTCCGACCCCTCAGCCAGGGTCGCCTGCATGGGCTCCGCGTTGTCTGCGGAGCCCACGCCTGCCTCGGGAGCCCGAGGCAGCTCTTGTTCTGGGAGGGGTAGTTTTAGATAAATAAACAAATACAAATCACCCACCCCTGCACTCCAATAGAGCAGGGGTAAAAGAAAAAATTCAAAAATAAATCAAAGTTTAAAACTAAAGAATCGTTTTAAACTTAAAAGAAAATCAAAAACTAAACTAAGGGCAAACAAAGGAGCACATGGCCTGTGCTCCCTGCCTGCCCTTCCCCCACTCTGCACAAGGCAGAAGCAGGGGATTAAAACAAAAGAATTTTTAAAACAAAAACTTAAACAGTGTAATGATTAAAAATGATTTTAAAATAAACTAAAGAAAGTGCTCTTTAATATAAAATTAAAAAGCAAAGAAAATAAACTAGTTTAAATGAAGTAAAAATTAAATGAACAAAACAAACAAAAGAAAAAACAAGCCAAAATGGCTGCCCTCCTACACTTGCAAACAAGGCAAGTGTAGGAGAATAAAAGAAAAAAGTGTGTTTTAAAACACTAAATAAAAGGTTTTATTAACAAAAAAGGTGCTCTGCTGCTTTATAAATAAGATCAAATCAAAAGATTTTGAAAATAAAAAGTTGAAAACACTGTTTTTTTACTTTTAGCAGGAGCTCTCCTGGCACACGTCTGCTCTCGCTCAAGGGCACAGCAGCCTATTTAAGGGCCGGTAGAAAACTGCGTCGGCTGCCTATTGCCAGCCGGCGCACCAGCTGCCCGAAGGCAGCCGGTGAAAAGATTCCGTTTGGCGCCCCCTAATCAAAAGGGGGTGCCAACAAAAAACGGCCGTTAACTAAGCCAGTAAATTAAACGTTCAAAACAAAGGGGGGGGTGGTGCAGAGCACGCCACCCAGAGCCCACTGGTCGACAAAAGCCGTCATGTCGCCAGTGGACTCCGCGTAGACGTGCTCCAATGCCACCCGGGAACGAAGGAGGGCCCTGAACATGGCCCCACAGTCAAAGAGACCCTCCCCGGTGATCTTACGCTTCCTGGTCTTGTAGATGGTAAGTTTTCCAAGAGCCAGGAGCAGATTCACCAGGAGGTCTCTCTTCCTGGTGGAGCCACGAACAGGGTGCCCGAAAATAAAAAGGGTGGGGGAAAAATGCAGCCAGAACTGCAGCAGGAGGTTCTTTAAGAACAAAAAGAACGGCTGCAGCCTGGCGCAATGAAAATAAATGTGGAACACCGACTCGGACTCGCCGCAGAAAGGGCATGCGGGGTCCGAGTCGGTGAAGTGACGCAGGACCTCTCCTGACGCGAGCGCTCCGTGTAACACCCTCCAGCCCAGGTCCCCAGCGCCTCTGGGGACCAGCGGGGAGTACAAGGCCTCCCACTGGGGCCTCTCGCCCTCCGGGGGTTGGAGGGGCTCCCGCCAAGCGGTGTCTCGGCGGGAGACGAGGGCGAGGAAGTGGAGGGTGTGGAGCGCCATCGCGTACAGGGTCCTCCTCGACACGGAACGAAGGGGGGTCGAGGAGAACTGCGAGGTCCTGCTCAGGTGATTCTCGAGGGGAGGCTGAGGGGGAGCCCGATCCTTTGGTCTGATCAGCAGGGCCGGAGAGCCGGGGGTAGGGAGGGACGATGGCTCTCCGGTCCTGAGGACCCCCTCGAGATACCCGACAGAGTCTGGGTGCAAAGCTGCTTTGCACTCCCGGATCGCTCGGCGGGCCGTTCTGAGGGTCCCCCGAGTCGCCCTGGCGACCAGCGACCCGGGAGTCAGCCACGCCGAGCGTTGGTGATCCAGGAGATCCCAGACTCTGGTCACCTTGGCCGAGATCAACAGGCTCCGCACCGCGGGGGATTCCAACGCCTGCGCACCTAGATGGGGGTTGTGCAGCAGGGGCTCCAGAAGGAATTCCTCCCCCTCGGTCGGAACCGCGTCTCGGCCGATGTCGAACATGCTCCGGGTCTTGAGCAGGTCCCTGTAAAAGACCGGCAGCTCGGGGAGACGGATTCCCCGGAGATCGATCCAAAAGAGCTGCCGGTCGTAGCCCAGGTCGTGCAGCTGGCGCAACAGAAGGGACGCCAGCGTGCACCACTGCGGGGCCGGGTCTGCGTACAGGAATCTCTGCAGCGTCTGGAGGCGGAAGGTGTGCACCTGGCTCTTGATGCACACCAACCCTTGCCCTCCCTCGGCCAGAGGGAGGCTCAGAACCGCCGCAGAGACCCAGTGCTTTCCGGCCCAGAAGAAGTCCGTCAGCTTCCTCTGGACCCTGGCCACAAACTCAGGGGGCGGGCTCAGGACGGTGAGTCGATGCCAGAGCATCGACGCCACCAGTTGGTTAATCACTAAAGCCCGTCCCCTGAAGGAAAGCAGTTTCAGCAGACCCGACCACGACCTCAGCCTAGCAGCCACCTTGTCCTCCAACTCCACCCAGTTGGCTGCGACCGAGGTCTCCGCGGGGCTCAGGTGGACTCCCAGATATTTGAAGCCGTCCGCGCTCCACTTGAACTGCTGGAGCGCGACGGGGAGGGAGTCCACCCGCCAGGGACCTACTAGTAACCCGGAGCACTTGTCCCAGTTGATCCTGGCAGAGGAAGCGGCAGAGTATACACTCTGGCAGCTCCGCATCCTCTCCAGGTCAACCGGGTCGGAGGCCACCAGAAGCACGTCGTCGGCGTATGCCGACAGGACCACCCTCGTGTCCGACGCGCCGAGCGCCAACCCCGTGAGCCTCCTGCGAAGGAGGCAGAGGAAGGGCTCGATGCACAGCGCGTACAGTTGTCCGGACAGAGGGCAGCCCTGACGCACTCCTCTCCCAAACGCGAGGGGCGCGGTCAGGGACCAGTTGACCTTCACGAGGCACTCGGCAGAGGCGTACAGCATCCGGAACAGGCCGACGAAACGCGGCCCGAATCCGAATGCTCGCAGGGTTCCGAAGAGATACTCGTGATCCACCCGGTCGAACGCCTTCTCCTGATCCAGCGACAGGAAGGCGACCGACCGACCGGTCCTCCTGCAGTAGTGCAGGAGGTCCCGAACCAGAAAGATGTTATCGAAAATCGTCCGGTTCGGGACCGTGTAGGACTGGTCGGGGTGGATCACGTCTGCCAGCACGGACTTGAGCCTCAAGGAGGCGGCCTTGGCCACGATTTTATAGTCCGTGCACAGCAGCGAGACCGGGCGCCAGTTCTTAAGGCAGCGGAGATCCCCCTTCTTGGGCAGGAGCGTGATCACCGCCCGCCTCATCGAAAGGGGCATCTCCCCGGTCTCGTAGGCTTCCGCCAGGACCCGCGCAAAGGCGGGCCCCAGCAAGTCCCAAAACTTTTTGAAGAACTCCACGGTCAGCCCGTCGATGCCCGGCGATTTGTTATAGGGCATCCGACTGAGGGCGTCGGAGAGCTCGGCCAGGGTCAGCTGGCCCTCGAACTCGTCCCTGACGCCCTCGCCGACCGTGGGAAGCCCATCCCACAGAACCCTGCACGCGTCGGAGTCGACGGGATCCGGAGAGAAGAGGTCAGAGTAAAAGGCTCTGGCCCTCTCGTTCACGCTCTCCGGATCCGTCAGAAGGGAGCCGTCGTCTGCCAGAAGGCAGGTGATGTTCCTGCGGTCTCCCTTCTTTTTCTCCAACGCGTAGAAGAAGTGTGAGCCGCGGTCCATCTCCCGGAGGAACTGGATCCGCGAGCGCACAAACGCCCCCCGGGACCGCTGGAGCTGCAGGTCCCGCAGGGTGCTCTTCTTCTCTACGTACGCGCTCTGCTCGAGTGGGTCCCCGCGAGCCAGGCGGCTCTCCAGATCGAGCAGCTCCCTTTCCAGCCGCTCGATCCGTGAGTCCCTCCGCCTGCTCGCGCCCCTCGTGTACTCCTGACAGAAGATCTTGATCTGCGCTTTCCCCACGTCCCACCACTGACGCCACGTGGGGAAGCGAGATCGCCTGCCGTGCCAGACCGTCCAAAAGTCCCGGAAAGACCGCTCAAAGCGCTCGTCCTCCAACAAGGCGTTGTTGAGGTGCCAGTAGGCGGAGGCGTGCCCGACTGGCACCAGGGCCACCGCCACGGCCACCAGGTTGTGGTCCGTGAACGGCGCCGGCCTGATGTCGGAGGAGCGAACGCAGTGAGCGTGGTTCCTGGTGACGTAGAACCTGTCGATCCGGGACTGAGACACCCGCCCCTCCCTCACCCTGGTGAAGGTGAAGGCGGGGACGTCCGGATGCTGCCAACGCCAGATGTCGACCAGAGAGAGCTGAGCGGTCAGCTCTCTCAGGGCTGCCGACGAGAGAGGGTAGTGCTCTTGCGCCCCCACCCTGTCCGCGGCCTCGAGGGTGCAGTTGAAATCACCCCCGAGGACCACGCACTCGTCGGCGCCGATGTTGTTCATGTAGGTCGACATCCGGCGAAAGAACTGGACCCTCGCCGGACCCGTGGACGGCGCGTACACGTTCACCAGGTGAACGATACTGTCGCCGTCCCGGATCCGGTGGTGTAACAGACGGCCCGGCTCGACGTCTACCACATCGAGTACCGTGGGAAGAAAGGACCCGGAGAAGAGCGTCGCCACCCCACAGGAGGTGCCGGTGAGATGGCTGAACGACACTCTCCCCCCCCACTCCAGAAGCCAGTTGGCTTCCGTCTCTGGAGTCGTGTGGGTTTCCTGCAGGAAGCACACAGAGTAACCCCCTTTTTTCAGGAAGGAGATTACCTGGGCCCTGCGGAAAGGGTCCCTACACCCGTTGACGTTCACGGTACCGATGTGATACATGATCTTCTGTCAGGAGTTGTTGGTGACGCTCACGGGAGATCCTGAGTTCTCCCGAAGCTCACCAACTGGTCGTGTAACTTTCGGGCCCGAATGTGCACGTTCGAGCCCGAAGTTTTGTTGGCGTGGCTGGCCCTGAGGAAGGACCTCACAGAGGTTAGGACCCTCTGGAAGTCCCCCCATTTGTCCAGGGCCAGCTGTACCTTGTCCCTGCGGTGGATGGTGGCCTCCAAGAACTCCAGGAGATCCGCCGCAGGGATGTCAGGGAGAGAGACGGACGGAACCTCCGAGCCCACGCTGCCCGTGGACTCGGTATCCTCCTCCCTCTCCCTCAGCTCTCCATCGCCCCCCTCGCGATGGTGAAGCACAACGCACTCCCGTTGGTGGGTGAGCGCGATGGGAGAGACCGGCGGAGGGACCCTCGCGGGGACCGTCTGCACCCTCGATTTCGGGGGCGCAGACGGGCGCTCGGTGTACGCCGCCGAGCCAGATGGTCTGGTCCCCGCTCTGGGTCCCTCCTTTGAGGTCCGAGGCACGGTCTCAGGCCCGTCCTCTTTCCTCGAAGGAAGGGGATCCACCCTCTCGGGTCCTTCCCCTCCCTCCCCTAGAGAAAGGGGATACACCCTTTCGGGTCCTTCCCCTTCCTCCGCATCAGTCGCCGGGACCACCTCGGGCAATGTTTCCCCCTCGACGGACGCGCAAGGGCCAGAGCCCTCGTCGCCGCCGGAAAGGGAAGCCCGAGGCGGTTGTTCTTTCAGGGGCTCCTCCCGCGCCCCCTCGGTGACTGGAACTGGTCCCTCGACGCTGGGTCGGGGACCGGTTTCTTGGCCCCGTTGCACTTCGGGGAGGGGATCTACCATGAGGGCACCACCTTCTGCCCTCTTTGGTTCTTCCCCTCCCTTCCGCGCTCCGGAGACCAATGTAAGCGCGGGCTCCGCTGCCTCAGGGGGTGTTTCCTTCTCCCCCTCCGCGGCAGCACGAGGGCCGAAACCCCCATCGCCGCAAGAGAGGGAAGCCGGAGGCAGCTCTAGTTCTTGGGGGGGCTGTTCTTCCCCCCCCCTCCGACCCTTCGGTGGGGGTCGCTTGCATGGGCTCCGCGTTGTCTGCGGAGCCCACGCTTGCCTCGGGAGCCGAATCCGCCTCCTCCACGGAGGCGGGAGCCCGAGGCAGTTCTTTTTGTGGAAGGGGTGGTTCTTCTCCCCCCTCCGACCCCTCAGCCAGGGTCGCCTGCATGGGCTCCGCGTTGTCTGCGGAGCCCACGCCTGCCTCGGGAGCCCGAGGCAGCTCTTGTTCTGGGAGGGGTAGTTTTAGATAAATAAACAAATACAAATCACCCACCCCTGCACTCCAATAGAGCAGGGGTAAAAGAAAAAATTCAAAAATAAATCAAAGTTTAAAACTAAAGAATCGTTTTAAACTTAAAAGAAAATCAAAAACTAAACTAAGGGCAAACAAAGGAGCACATGGCCTGTGCTCCCTGCCTGCCCTTCCCCCACTCTGCACAAGGCAGAAGCAGGGGATTAAAACAAAAGAATTTTTAAAACAAAAACTTAAACAGTGTAATGATTAAAAATGATTTTAAAATAAACTAAAGAAAGTGCTCTTTAATATAAAATTAAAAAGCAAAGAAAATAAACTAGTTTAAATGAAGTAAAAATTAAATGAACAAAACAAACAAAAGAAAAAACAAGCCAAAATGGCTGCCCTCCTACACTTGCAAACAAGGCAAGTGTAGGAGAATAAAAGAAAAAAGTGTGTTTTAAAACACTAAATAAAAGGTTTTATTAACAAAAAAGGTGCTCTGCTGCTTTATAAATAAGATCAAATCAAAAGATTTTGAAAATAAAAAGTTGAAAACACTGTTTTTTTACTTTTAGCAGGAGCTCTCCTGGCACACGTCTGCTCTCGCTCAAGGGCACAGCAGCAGCATGAACCGACCGCAGCATGAATGCTGTGGGGGGGGGCATCCACTTATTTAGGCCGGCCTCATTTGGGAAAAACAAATTAATTAGCTCGTATTCTGTACTATTTTACTTAATCATATGAATGGGCAGTGGTGTGGAGTAGTGGTTAGGGCTCTTGACTCTTGACCGGAGGGTCATGGGTTCAATCCCCGGTGGGGACACTGCTGCTGTACCCTTGAACAAGGTACTTTACCTAGGTTGCTAGCGATAGTGCCCGTCGATGATGGCTCTACATGTGATAGTTGACCACAAAGGGAGTTTTGTGTCCCGAGCCCAAGGCGAGGGCACTAACAAAAGTCAAGGTCAACTATCACACGGTAGAGCCATCATTGAGAGGGCACTATCTCTATCAGAAAATTATTTTACCATTGTTTTCTTTAAAAAAAAAGTAAATAAAAACAAGGATGACATACATATAAAGAGAAAAATTATGCATTTTTAATTAGTAAATCGATTTAAAAGTTTTACTAATAGGTTTTATAATCTGGACATTGTCTAAGGAATGAACGGAGCAATTACTGGACAGTCCGTGTACGATGGACTCCTAACTCACCATGTTTCTACCTTCAGCCAAAACCTCTCTCTCTTGAATCTACATTATGAATGGAGCAATATTACTGAACTGTCTGCATCTCGCTTTGTTGTTAATGAAAGATGCCGTGTCTGTGCTTCAGTCGAGCTGACAGTCTGTGATTGGCTCTCGGCAGTTGCAGGTACAGGATTGGCTGCTTTCGTCGATGCAAAGTATTGATTGGCTGGTTTTGGTGGATAATAAAATTAATTTGGACTCACCTTTGTTTAGTATTTACTGTCCAGTAGTGAACTATGCTTAAAAATACAGCAAGTCAAAAAGAAAGCGCTAGCACTTGCGCAGATTGATTTTAAATTTGATTCACAGTTGGTGCTGAGACATTCTAACAGGCATCCACCACTAGAACTGGAAGCTGATTGGCTGACGGTACAGAATC
Source organism: Acipenser ruthenus (assembly GCF_902713425.1). NCBI lineage: Eukaryota > Metazoa > Chordata > Actinopteri > Acipenseriformes > Acipenseridae > Acipenser > Acipenser ruthenus. The sequence goes on along the minus strand of NC_081241.1, from coordinate 5,018,317 downwards.
AATTTAGAATCTGAAACTGGGGGGGAGCACTGGAACTAAACTGGACAGGCCCTGGCCCCCTAAGGCCCGCCCGTAACGTTGGGCCTGCCTGGTATTGAACTCACCACCCAATCAACAGTCCAGAGCCTTAACCACTCTTACATGTATAGTGTAGCTCTCAGGCAGTGCTTAATTTGAGCCGGATCCTGCCGGAACAGGATCTGGCACCTCTCAGATTTTACTTTTTTCATTCTGGCACCTAATTTGCCCGGATCCGGTACCTCTCGCGGCATGATTTATTATTTTTCCACTGTTTGCACTGTAAACATTCTAATAAAAGCGATCAGAGTTAAAGTTGCTTCTGCCTCCTCGTTATTTCTCCCACCCCCTGTAAAAGCGCATCCTATCCTGCCACACCGATTCCAGACCTGCTCTCTTATTTGTACATAGAGGTTAAGGGGTGGGCCGGCGAGGTAAGTAACTGATCTTGAAACAGTGGTGGTCAGCTAGTGAGAGGTCCCTACGCAATCACGTCACGTAGCCTAGGCTAGTCGTGGCTACTGAATTTGAAACGTGTCGTGGGAAAGGAAAGCCAAATCAAAAATGAGGGGGAAACTGCTCCTGATGGTGATGCCTTAGCTAGCAGCACTAGCAGCGCTGCTAATTCCACCAGTTCAGCATCACCACCGGCACGTCCTCCACTAGCTAGTAGGCCACTAGTGAGTCAGACTCGGCGGGAGAGGGGGGCGAAGTCAGGGAGGACTAGTGATGGGCAGTTCGATTATTTTTAGTGACTCGATTCATTTGACTCAGTTCAGTTTGGTGAATCGATTCATTTCGTTCATTTGTTTCACTGATTCAATGACACAAAACCAATCAATGTAGACTGCATTAAGATTGTTTACGTAGGTTTATATGAACTGGAAAGAATGAGTTGTTTACGAACTGCACATCACAAAAGCTAAGGAGAATCTATATTTGGTTGACTGGGTTCATAAACATTAAATTAAATATATTTTGACAAAAAATAATAATATATATATAAATAATACTGGAGTTAACATAACAGTTTGAACCATTAGCATTGTTTAGCCATCAGTATCAATCTAATTTAATTAAATCTTTAAAAAAAATAGTCAATTGCATTTCTTACGTGTTTTTTTCCATACATTTGGAGTCATCCATTGTTTTTTTTTCAACAACAAAAAAGAGAGGCTCGAACGAGTGGTATTTGTGGAACTAATCCGTGGTATTTATTCAGCACATAGCAAAACGCTGTTTGCCCAATTCCTCTTCTATCCAGTAAACCTTTGGAATTAGTCATGTGATCAATCACACGTTGAAGCACACCCATAACCGCAACATGTACATTTTATATAAACAAAGTTTAAACGTGTATATATTTAGTATTTTTTAGTGTTTAACACAGTAAAATAACATTTAGATAATGTATATTTAAATGTGCGTGTAAAATATAAGATGTTTAAGAACGTCATCCATTAGAATGTGCAATATCCTCCTAAAAGGTCATTGTATCGTAGCTGATACTATGTTTCACCTTGTGGACTAAGGTGAATCGCCGTCATTATTAAATTATAAAATATTTAACCATAGTTGTAAATTGTCATGTATAAAATACATTCATTCCTCAAGGTCAAATATGTAATCACAAGTTATATAATTAAGCCTTGGGTACAATAACGTTACAATACCAGTAGATGTTTGTATTTATTTATTTTGGAAATGAGGTGTACATCTCAATTATTATTATTATTATTATTATTATTATTATTATTATTATTATTATTATTATTATTATTATTATTATTATTAATAATATTATTTAGTAATTTGTATTAATGATAATTTGTGCAAAATAGTTAACTATAGATATGATTCATTTTGTATGTGTATAAAAAATAACAAACAAACATAGGCTACAACTAGTAGTGATTCATTTTATTATATAAAATTATGGTGCACAAACTTGTAATCTGAGTTTCTGACAGCGTGAAGCAGCACTCTAGAAAGTACACACCGTCTGGATCATAGATATATAGCTATGGTCTGGAGGATGTAACTGACGCCATTTTGGCTCACACAGAGTTCTTATCATGCACTAAGTAAGCGGGAATTTGGATCCAACATGGCACATATGGTCTTCAGTTTCATAACGCTCAATGAGTTGAGAGACAACCAGGTTTCCATGTTACAACGAACAAATCAGTCAGACTCAAGAGGTAAGGAATCATTTCATGACTTTTGATAGGCTGGTAACTCGACTCCTGTGCGCCACGCAGCTTGTTCATAGGGTGAATCAAAAGAACCGATTCAATAGGGACTCTGATCCGATTCCCATCGTTCACCTTAGTGAGTCGTTCAAAAAGAATGATTTGTTCGCGAACTACACATCACTAGGGAGGACAGTGCATCCACCGACGAAGTGCCCGGAGCAGGTGCAGTTTGGACGGAGGCTCAGTTCAAGAAAAAGCAAACGTATAACCCCTGGCTTGTCATGCAAAATTCAAAGCTGGGCTGTACAACATGCAAAAAGGTAGGGTTTTGGTCCGGAAAAGACTGGAGGAATGAAACCAGCAAAAGAGTGGGTGGAATGTACAGTAACATCCTCTGCCTCCAACATAAGAAAACAACAAAGATCCCTCAGAAAAAAAGGTTTTTGAACATGTCCGAACCAAGGCCCATTTAGCGGCAGCAAGCATTGTAGCCAAGGCTAAAGATGACACCTTAACACAGGTTATAGTTACATTGGCTGGTTACATTGTGTTTGTCACTTTTTTCTCATGCGTTCCGGTACCTCAGAGCCACCCGGAACACCCCCCCCCTCTCACACTCACTATGTGTTCCGGGACCTCCCGATTTACAAATTAAGCACTGCTCTCAGAACTACAACTCCAGATCTTAGTTCAATAGTTTTGTCTTTTTGTTTGAGGTTAAAAATATATTAATTTTTTGCAATTTTTTTTATTCAGGTTTTTGGGAGGTGTTTGCTTATCTTAGGAGGCTTTATTTATGTATTTATTTGTTACTTAAGTTAGTTCGTTATTCATATATATATATATATATATATATATATATATATATATATATATATATATATATATATATATATATATTGTAAGAAAGAAGTAACGTCGCCTTTAAGGAATGGCGGCGTTACTACAGAAAATGAAGCAAACAGCACCCAGGAACCGGAGCACTAATTGGTAGGGCGGGGTTCCTGGGGTATATAAGGAAGTAGGGTAGGACAGGACGGGGGTGATCGTGGGGAGCACCGCCGGATTGTCCTGCAGGAAATACCCAGAGAGCAGAGAGTGTTGTTAAAACTTCGCAAGGTAAAGCGAACGGGTTTTGTTTTGTGAACAAGAGTTTTGTTTTGTGTAAATTGTGAGCGGTTTCCCTCTTGGTGAGGTAGCCTTTTGTTTTGCTAGTATAATTTGTTTTATTTACACGTTTGTGTGGACGCCGCTCGTCAGTATTAAGTAAAACAGTTCCGCAGCTTCCGTGTCGGTTGAGAACCGTCACGGCGGCCGACTGTGTGTCTGTGTGAGGTATCCGGGACCTGAAAAGAGACGGTATGAGTACGCGCTGCAGGAGCAGCGGGTAGAAATAAAAGGGAAAATAAAGCAGACGAAAACAACAGTTTGGTTTGCTGAACACGTTTTATTGTAACAGGAAAATAAGCACGTTGTACACAGGGGTGCTCTGGAACCACCCAGGACACTGGCTGCCGGGGTTCGTCCCCACAGTCTGGATACAGTCATCAACGCCGTTGGGCACGTCTTGCTCGGGAGGCGGGGCACAGGAGTGTTCATCCAGGAGCTCTTATTCAGGGCCCCATTACATACTCCAGCCAAGAGTCTTCCTGATACTTGTGACCTGTGTGGCAGCCTGACTCCAGCAGAGGGAGTCGGCGCTGTACTTACCTGTCCTTGCCTGTGTTGCAGCGAGATTCCAGCAGAGGGAGTCGGCGCTGTACTTACCTGTCCTTGCCTGTGTTGCAGCGAGATTCCAGCAGAGGGAGTCGGCGCTGTACTTACCTGTTACCTGTGTTACAGCGAGATTCCAGCAGAGGGAGTCGGCGCTGTCCTTACCTGTTCCTGTGTTGCAGCGAGGCTCCAGCAGAGGGAGTCGGCGCTGTCCTTGCCTGTGCTGCAGCGAGACTCCAGCAGAGGGAGTCGGTGCAGTTCTTACCTCTGGGCCAGAGAGCCTGCAGCGAGCAAGGAGTCCGTGGATACTTACCCGTGTTGCAGGTTTTACCTCAGCAGAGGTAGCGGGTGGACTACGTGGATTACCAAGCTCATACCACAGGGAGAGTCTACACGGACCCTTCCTCGGGAGCGGACTTCTACAGGCTCCGACCTGTAGGGATTTGGTATTCTATACTAGATAGAGAGGGGCGAAGAAGTGAGACAGTTAGTGTCCCGTACAGGGCATTCAGTGATTTAAAGAGTCTCTTGTGTTTGAATATTGTAAATAAAAGTTACTTGCCTGCAATCTCTGCGTGTCTGTGCTCGTCGGTGGAAGCCGTGGAGAGGAGTATCCCGCAGGGTACCCCTCCAGTTTGTTACGTATGGTGGCAGCGGTGGGATCTTAACGACCGAAAACACACTTCAGTCGGACCTACGAGAAACGTAACAAGATGGAGAACACCGACGCACTACTTCGTGCGCTGTTACATGCAACTGCCATACAATACGACACTAACACGAAAATGCAGGAGCTACACCAGTCTGCTATTCAAGTTCAGCAGGAAACCAACCGGCTGCACGCCCAACAGTTGGAGGTAACCCGGCAAGAGATGGCCGTGTTAAAAGGGCGTATGGAACAGTCGGCAACCCTACCACCGGTGACTTCAATTCGACCCTCCCACGTCTTGCAGAAGATGACGCGGGAGGATGATGTGGAGGCATTTTTACTGGCGTTTGAACGCACCGCCACCCGGGAGGGGTGGCCATCAGAAAAATGGGCGGGAATCTTGGCCCCATTTTTAGTTGGAGAGGCCCAAAAGGCCTACCATGATCTGGCCCCGCAGGAAGCTGAGAGTTACCCACATCTGAAAGCGGAGATCCTTGCTCGGGAAGGGGTGACCTCAGCTGTGCGGGCCCAGAAATATCATGCCTGGGGCTATGTGCCGGGAATTCCACCCAGGTCACAGATGTATGACCTGATTCACTTAGCCACTAGGTGGCTCAAGCCGGAGATCAATAATGCGGAAAAGGTCATCGAGATCCTCGTTATGGACCGGTATCTACGGTCATTACCGGCCCCATTAAGGAAGTGGGTCGGCCAAGGAGACCCTCGGTCCATTAATGAGTTTGTGGACCTCGTGGAGCGGCAGTTAGCCGCAGAAGAACTCTCTCGTCAGCCCCAGAACCCGGCGGTGAGGACCTCGAGACCACCCACGTGGAAGACTCGATCGGACTTGGGTTCGGGTAAGCGACCGGCGATGCCGGAAAGGGGTGAAGAGCGGTCAGAGGCCGTGAAGGGACTGGGGACAGACAAGGGGGTAAGGGCTGAGGCCCCGGGTTATGGAAACTATAGGTGTTTTAAATGCAATCAGTTGGGCCATATTGCCAAATACTGCAGGAATGAGGAAAGGATGGAGTGTAATGTGATTAAACCCAGTATTGCAGAGAGCTCATTCTGTGGAAACATTATTGTTCCACGTCACCCTGTCGGGGCATACCCTTATTTGGTTTTGGTGTCGGTCAATGGGAAAAGGGCGGAGGCTCTCGCTGATTCGGGAAGTGCAATTACGTTAATTACGCCCGATTTATTATTAGATCGCGCATTAGATCAGGAATTCAAAACAGGGATTACTTGTATTCATGGGGATGTTAAGCACTATCCAACAGCCGTAGTTACTATTGAAGTGGGGTCTCAGGTCGTAGACTTACGGGTTGGAGTAGTTCCCCATCTTCCCCACCAAGTAATTCTTGGTAGAAATATTCCGGGGTTTGACACCTTGGTGAAATTTAATAGGCAATTGGCCAAGCCTAGAATAACTATGGAGGAGGAAAGTAAGCCTTCAGAGAGCCCCCAGGCTATTTTCCCATTTACAGACCCGGACCTATTTATTGAAAGTCATTGTGTAAAAGAAAGGAAGTCCCGCCGACAGCGGAGACAGGAACGTGACACTAAGATACAGAGTTTAGTTGGGGTCTTGACAAAACGCAACAGCAAGGGGGTATCTACTCAATGCACTGAGGCAGAAATACTTGCAGAGTCGGGGGAAGTAGTTATAGACAACCCAAGGGAAGGTTCTTGGGAGGAGTGTCTTCAACTTCCCAGTGAGAGTTTTGCGAGGGAACAGGAACAAGACCCCACGCTAGTAAATGTTAGGAAAAAGGTGGTGTCGATAAATGGCAGCAGGGTTGAAAATACTGTGGTTAACCCGCTTGAGCATTTTATAATAAAAAACGATCTACTGTATCGCTGTACTCGGCTTAATCAAGAACCAGTAGAACAGTTGTTGGTTCCGCAGGCTTTCCAATCTCAGGTGTTATATTTGGCCCATTCACATCTGTTTGGGGGACATTTAGGATCTGAAAAGACCCTGCAACGAATATTGAGAAGGTTCTATTGGTTAGGCATTAGAAAGGCAGTGGATCGATACTGTAGGTCATGCCCAGAATGTCAGTTAGCAAGTCCGAATCCAGGTTTCCGAGCACCGTTACAACCCCTCCCGATTATTGAAGTCCCATTTGAAAGAATAGCGATGGATTTGGTGGGGCCCTTGAATAAGTCGGCTAGGGGTCATGAATATATCCTAGTCATATTAGACTATGCTACCAGATATCCAGAAGCCATCCCTTTACGAAACACAGCATCTAAAACTATTTCTAAGGAATTAATACACTTGTTCTCTCGAGTAGGTATCCCGAAGGAGGTGTTGACGGACCAGGGTACTCCTTTTATGAGCCAGTTGATGAGAGATTTCTGTACTACCCTTAAGGTTAACCCTATTAGAACGTCAGTGTACCATCCTCAAACGGATGGACTTGTGGAGAGGTTTAATAAGACCCTGAAGTCGATGCTAAGGAAAGTGGCCTCCAAAGACGGGAGGGACTGGGACCTCCTATTGCCCTATTTGATGTTTGCTGTTCGGGAGGTGCCACAGTCCTCAACCGGGTTCTCTCCGTTTGAATTATTATATGGGAGACAGCCCAGGGGCATTCTGGATATAGCTAAGGAAACGTGGGAAGCTCAAACTTCGTCAGGACGTAATGTGGTAGATTATATCCTACAGGTTCGAGATCGAATTGCAAAAATAACACCCATAGTAAAGGCCCATATGGAGGAAGCACAGGCCCGACAAGCAGGTCAGTATAACAGGTCGGCAGTACGCCGGAAATTTTCACCCGGAGACCGGGTTATGGTATTAGTACCAACCCCAGAGAGTAAACTGTTCACTAAGTGGCAAGGCCCGTATGAAATAATAGCTCCAGTGGGAGAAGTTAATTATAAAGTAAGGCAGACGGATAAACGAAAGAAAGAACAAGTGTACCACATTAACCTTCTTAAACCGTGGGTAGACCGGGAGGAGTTGGTCGCATTGGTAGCCTTGGGAAAAGACGGGAAGGGACTGGAAGGGAGATCAGTTAATATAGGTCCCTCCCTTACGCCCCAACAAGTCCAGGAGGTACAGCGATGTGTGAAAGCTAATCACGATGTGTTTTCTTCCATGCCAGGAAGAACAACGGTTATCCAACATGAGGTCCACACACCCCCGGGGGTGTGTGTCCGGGTTAGGTCCTATAGGATCCCGGAGGCCCAACGGAACGAAGTCGTTCGCGAGGTCGAAGCGATGAAAAGGCTGGACGTCATCGAGGAGTCCTCGAGTCCGTGGAACAGTCCAATTGTGATGGTGGCCAAACCCAACGGAACTTGGCGGTTTTGTAATGACTTTCGTCAGCTCAACCAGGTATCGAAATTTGATTCATATCCTATGCCTAGAGTCGATGAGTTGATTGAAAGATTAGGTTCGGCAAAGTACTTAACTACTTTAGACCTCACAAAGGGGTATTGGCAAATCCCCCTCAGCCCTAAGTCTAGGGAAAAAACTGCATTTGCCACACCCCTAGGACTGTTCCAATATAAAGTAATGCCATTTGGATTGCATGGCGCACCCGCCACCTTCCAACGGCTTATGGACATCATATTAAGACCTCATGCACAGTATGCTTCGGCTTACATCGATGACATTGTGATATTTACCGATTCGTGGGAGACGCATCTTGAAAAAGTGAACGCCGTATTACAGTCTTTACGGGAAGCAGCATTAACTGCAAACCCGGAGAAATGTTTTGTGGGCTTACAGGAAGCGCAATACTTGGGGTTTGTCGTAGGGGGTGGTAAAGTCAAACCACAAACAAGCAAGGTAGAGGCAATTACAAATTGGCCGATACCAAGAGATAAGAAACAGGTACGAGCATTCTTAGGGTTAGCAGGATATTATAGACGGTTTGTGCCGGAGTTTTCCTCCATTGCCACACCCCTTACAGATTTAATAAAAAAATCGGCCCCGGTCTGTGTTAAGTGGAGCCCCGAGGCTGATAAAGCGTTTAAAGCTATTAAACAGATACTGTGTGACAGCCCGGTGTTGAAGGTACCCGATTTTTCCCAGCCTTTCATATTACAGACAGATGCATCGGAAGTAGGTTTAGGGGCAGTGTTGTCGCAGATAGTTGAGGGGGAGGAACACCCCATAGGGTACTTAAGCCGAAAACTTCTACCACGAGAAAGAAGATATGCCGTGGTTGAAAAAGAATGCTTGGCAGTGAAGTGGGCAATTGAGGCCTTGAAATATTATCTGTTAGGCAGAGAATTTACCCTAGTGACAGATCATGCACCCCTAAAATTCATGAAAGAGAATAAGGAGAAAAATGCTAGGGTAACCCGCTGGTTTTTAGCTTTGCAGCCATATAAGTTCAGGATTGAACATAGACGGGGGATTCAAAATGCAAACGTGGATGGACTGTCGAGAAAACACGGGGTTAGTTGGGCCGCTCTAACCGATAGGTTGGAGCTGGGGAAGAGGATATGTAAGAAAGAAGTAACGTCGCCTTTAAGGAATGGCGGCGTTACTACAGAAAATGAAGCAAACAGCACCCAGGAACCGGAGCACTAATTGGTAGGGCGGGGTTCCTGGGGTATATAAGGAAGTAGGGTAGGACAGGACGGGGGTGATCGTGGGGAGCACCGCCGGATTGTCCTGCAGGAAATACCCAGAGAGCAGAGAGTGTTGTTAAAACTTCGCAAGGTAAAGCGAACGGGTTTTGTTTTGTGAACAAGAGTTTTGTTTTGTGTAAATTGTGAGCGGTTTCCCTCTTGGTGAGGTAGCCTTTTGTTTTGCTAGTATAATTTGTTTTATTTACACGTTTGTGTGGACGCCGCTCGTCAGTATTAAGTAAAACAGTTCCGCAGCTTCCGTGTCGGTTGAGAACCGTCACGGCGGCCGACTGTGTGTCTGTGTGAGGTATCCGGGACCTGAAAAGAGACGGTATGAGTACGCGCTGCAGGAGCAGCGGGTAGAAATAAAAGGGAAAATAAAGCAGACGAAAACAACAGTTTGGTTTGCTGAACACGTTTTATTGTAACAGGAAAATAAGCACGTTGTACACAGGGGTGCTCTGGAACCACCCAGGACACTGGCTGCCGGGGTTCGTCCCCACAGTCTGGATACAGTCATCAACGCCGTTGGGCACGTCTTGCTCGGGAGGCGGGGCACAGGAGTGTTCATCCAGGAGCTCTTATTCAGGGCCCCATTACATACTCCAGCCAAGAGTCTTCCTGATACTTGTGACCTGTGTGGCAGCCTGACTCCAGCAGAGGGAGTCGGCGCTGTACTTACCTGTCCTTGCCTGTGTTGCAGCGAGATTCCAGCAGAGGGAGTCGGCGCTGTACTTACCTGTCCTTGCCTGTGTTGCAGCGAGATTCCAGCAGAGGGAGTCGGCGCTGTACTTACCTGTTACCTGTGTTACAGCGAGATTCCAGCAGAGGGAGTCGGCGCTGTCCTTACCTGTTCCTGTGTTGCAGCGAGGCTCCAGCAGAGGGAGTCGGCGCTGTCCTTGCCTGTGCTGCAGCGAGACTCCAGCAGAGGGAGTCGGTGCAGTTCTTACCTCTGGGCCAGAGAGCCTGCAGCGAGCAAGGAGTCCGTGGATACTTACCCGTGTTGCAGGTTTTACCTCAGCAGAGGTAGCGGGTGGACTACGTGGATTACCAAGCTCATACCACAGGGAGAGTCTACACGGACCCTTCCTCGGGAGCGGACTTCTACAGGCTCCGACCTGTAGGGATTTGGTATTCTATACTAGATAGAGAGGGGCGAAGAAGTGAGACAGTTAGTGTCCCGTACAGGGCATTCAGTGATTTAAAGAGTCTCTTGTGTTTGAATATTGTAAATAAAAGTTACTTGCCTGCAATCTCTGCGTGTCTGTGCTCGTCGGTGGAAGCCGTGGAGAGGAGTATCCCGCAGGGTACCCCTCCAGTTTGTTACAATATATATATATATATATATATATATATATATATATATATATATATGACATTAATTAATTAAAGTACTATGTATGTTTCAATCGATGTATGTTTGTTTAGTACAAAAATAATAACAATAATATTAATAGCCTAATAAATATGAGGGCATTTAAAATAACATTATTGTGTTCTCTGTATACATTACATTATGTAAAAATATAGAAATGTACAATAAGCTTAAACAGTACAATAGTAAAATCAAATGGATACCTAGCAGGCTTTTTTTTTTAATCTATCCTACATGTAATACAAAACAAACCATGCTGATGCGTTGTAGGCGTCACATTGTTGTAGGACGCGTAGATAATAAAATATTATTTTAGATTGAAACTAAATTATTTCAGCATATTTTCTTTTTATCTTAATCTACTTACAATTAGCCCAAAATAAATCATAGTGTTGCATTAACACGTTATAGTTATAGAAGGACCTTAAAAATATTTCAAATCGTACACAGCTTCCACCACCTATGCTCTCCATTTTGAGGCCGCATTCAGTCAACGAAATTTTTGGGTAATTTTTGCCTGCGAAAAATCCTTGTCAGACCTTTGTGAATAGCTCATGAATGTATGTCAGCTCAGTATCTGTGTTTAACATGCTGCTTTGCATATGTAAACATCATTAATTTAATGAATTTAAGGTGAATACAGCTCATCTAATTATTCTGAGCTGGGTGCTTATTTAAGTACATCAGCATGCATTACCATAAACATCACATATTCATTCAGATTACCATAGTGTGAAGCACTAAATTTAGTGCGTGCCATAATATGCCAAGTATCGCACACGATAAGAATAATATTGCAAAAGTAAATACGGCAATCATGAATGTGTCACAAAGTATAAAGCTTTAAATAAAAATAAACACAAACACATAAATTAATCAGGTCTATGCAAATGATCTAAACCATGGCAAATCTAAATACCGACATAATTAAAATGTTGTAAAATGGGTTAAACCTGAGGACAACAATATGCTAAAGAGACTTACACACACTGTTCTCACAATGTTCACTGTTTAGACCGATTAAATTGACCCCACTGTGACAAAGTATTCAGCTCAGTCCTTACCTGTCACTTGAAGGTAGACTGGGCAACTGCGTTTGCTGTTTGCTGAGTTCACAAGCTTCTCTTTTCCATACACACAGGTGCAGTTTCCAGTATCACTCCTCTTAAACTTTTTAATGGAAAACTCGACACCTGGTAAGCCTTTGGGATAGGCTTGTGAATCGACATGGCTGCCAAAAAAACTATTTTCCTGCTGCATCTCTGAGCTTGAAACGTTGGTGATATGTTTTTATGAATTAAAGATATATATATTTGGAGTGCAATTGAGGGTGTGGTTCTCTCTTTTTCTATATTAACTGATGGCTTCAGCTTTGTGAACTTGCACCTTGTCTACTTTGGTGTGTGGATAACTTTTTTCTGTGCTATTAAAAAAAAAATAATCAGTTGATTTCTTTCACAAAAAAAATTATTCAGGTGTTTCCTCATTGTTTGGTTTTGTACCTACCTTGTACACTGAGATAAACTGAAGAACCATGACTGATGTTTTTCACATCTCCTGGATTCTCGTTTCCATACATGCAGGTATAGTTTCCAGCGTCATCCTTTCTGATGTCTTGTTTTATAAATGTGACAGCTGCCATTCCTCCAGGCTCTGGCAGTGAGCTGATCTTTTCTCTGTTTTTATACAAATGGTACCAATTCTCCTTGTTCTTTGATTGTTCTGTGTGCACAGCTGATACTAAACATAGGAATTCAATGCTCTCCCCTTCCACTGCAGTCGTTTTCCCAATTTTAATCATTGCTGTATGAAGTTGCTCTGTAATCATTTTTTTTTTTTGAAAAAAAATGGCATATGAGAGAGAAAATGTTTTAAGCAAATAAGTACATAGGAAAAGTGTCTTATTGAAGTATGTGTTTAACCACTAATTACAACTGTAGCATATCGACTACATTTATATTATACTGTAGGTGTTAAGTAATAATTCTTAGTAATAATTCTAATAATACCAAGCACTAGAAATACAGCTTTGAAACGTACACATACAATGAAAAGAAGCCGTCTTTGCAAATGCTACTAAATTTGTCATTTATTTTATAAACACATGTTTATGGCATGTAGTTATTTGAAATTGACCCTAGGTAAAGCATTTCGAAATAGTAACAGTGATGTTATTTGGTAGAAAACACAAGGTTGTAATTTATAAAGCCCTGTACTCTAAACTGTCATTGGCACCACTTCCTTCTGAAAAGAGGAAAACACAAATTAATGTGAGAAAACTAGAAATAAACATCATAAGAATCCAATGCCTGAGTTGTTCGTTCCAGGTTGGATAACTTCATTGTGTGTGTTTATTCTTTCAGGAATAACGGTGCTAAAGACACTTTGGAGTAAATGTCTTTGTGAATTTCACTCTAAATGTTATTTATATCTAATGTAATCAAGCATTAAATCATTGTATCTTATTATGTGAACGTGTCAGAGACACACATACCTGTCAAAACCAGCAGCACGTCTCCAAGTGCAAAAACTGAAAAACAAATTAATCATTTTACAAATAAGAAAATTAACATTAAAATGTACTCATCAAAAAAAGTGTATGAAAGATATAAAACATACATATCATGATTGATTTCACATTCCAAGGCATATTAGAATGCTGTTCAATTAATTTGTCAAACACTATACAGTTCCTCAATCTGTAACACAACTAAATGTAACAGTGCACACTATGAGATTATAATACAGCAATGGGAACTCATGCGCAATAGAAATGCGCGTTTCCGTTATGCATGTACTGTATATTTCTGGCATAATCAGACGAATACCAATGTGGCAACAGACGATCAAGAGTGATAAACAAATACTTTGAGCCTTTCACACTCTCTCATTGGTGTCATCTAAACACTGCAACTAAAAATATGGCAATCAATGTGTAACAATCTCTAGGCCTGGGTTAACACAATGTGAGTGTGATGGCTCTTAACACAATGTGCTGTGTGGCAGTAACTATGTTGTGATTTAAATGTGTTTAGATTTGACTTTTTATTTCAACTTCATTTCTTTAGGCTGTATCGGATGTGGATGAGGGAGTTTTCTTAAATGTACTAACATGTATATGAATGTTTATGTGAATTAATGTTAGTAGTTTAATACTGATGTCATGTTATTTTTTGAAAATATATAAAAAATATTAATAAAAAAAGAAAGATGACAGGGAGCAACAGGGTGTAAATAGGATCAATAAACTCAGATACACAATATCTAGCACATCATATACACTGATAACTGAAGGCGGTTTTGAAGTGGAGTCAGTTTCCCTGATGAGAGGAAAATAATCTTTCAATCAGCTTTTAAAACAAGCAATGCAGAAGTTAATTCTCATTGATTAGGACTTGATTGTAAACGTGAGCGAAGGGCAGGTTTTCTTGTTTTGAAGTCAACACGTTAATGAATGGGTTTATTGAATACCGGCTGATAAATACTTCTTAAAAGCAATTCTGAGTAGGAGTATCAGCACAGCCCTGGAAATGAATAGGGATGGAAGTCTGCACCGGGAGGCCTGCGGCTGGGAATGAGTTCCAGGAGGTCGGCTATAAAGAGCTGATATCCCCCTTCGAGCGGCATGTTAACACACAGTGCCTTGTGTTATAGGGTTAGGGTTAGGCAGCAATGGTGTGTAAACAAGATCAGTAAACTCAGATACAAATATCCCAGTCAAGCAGCAGTATTCTCACATAGTGCCTTGTGTTATGAAGGGCGTGTGTCTTTCTGAGCGGACCTGATGGAAAAACTGCCACCTCCCAAACACTCAAATGTGCACGCCACAAAAACCAACATTAAAATCCAAATAACTCTAAAGCTACAAATCCAGTCAAGGTTGAATCACCATAGGGAGTTAAGTCAGTAGAGACTGCTATCTCGTTGCCGAGTACTATAGCTGTAGCTATTATAAGTTTTCCTCCAGATCTGCTGAAAGATGGCATTTTAATTCAGATTGTAGATTGGAAATGTTAACATTTTACCCCCTTTCATTTTTTTCAAATACAAATCCTATTAAAAGAGTGTTTAAAGATTTAGAGACAATGTCACAAAGTGTTCATGTTCCAAAGGATATCACTATACCCCTCACCATTACTGAGATATTCATGGTTGAAAATCAGAATTTATCATAGAAACAAGGTTGAAACCACAACTATAGCGGCACTATAATCTTATATGGCCACAAGGGTCTGTAGAGCAAAATAATTCTAATTTCTGACTCTTGCTAAGTTTAGACATAGTTTGATACTTAGTTGTATGTATTTTTAATGAATGTGCTCTACAGAAGATACTGTGTATGTTTCTAGAGGGAATGCAGACATTATTTAGTAAGTGAATGATTAAGATCAATTCTATATGTGACCCCTGGCTAAAATACACCCTTAAACACCAGGGCAAACAACTCTTCAACCACTTCACAAACTGGTTTTGTAAGGAGTAGGGGGAACTCCAGTGGTAAATAAGATAGTTATAACTGCTCTGTCCCACTTACAGTCCCCTTTCAAATAAATGAAGGAAGAAGGATATGTTCATGAAGGTTTGCCCCTGCCAAACGTAGGCAAAGGGTTCTTTATGTCACACAAAGATAACAAACAGAAAAGATTAGATTTTGAAGTATAATATTCTCTTTACTAACTAACAAAGGCTGTATACTACAGGGACCACAAGCCTAAAAAGATTTTTAAGAAGGTGGTTTGATGAGCACACGGATGGAGGACAGGACTCTCCCCACATGACAGGCTCCTGGGAGAAAAAGTGCTCAAAAACAAACAAATAAATAAATAATGATCAAACTAACATATTGATGCACTACACAGAAGCAACTGTGTTTGTTTCTAGAGGGAATGTAGATAATATTTAATAAGTGAATTATTAAAATCAATTATATAGGAAAGTAGGGGGCTCCATTTTATTTGTTTAATGAAACTCACTAGTAGCACATTTTGATCTGGTCCTGACTGGAGGTGCAACACAAGTACTGAACTATGTGTGTGAACTATGCATCAGCTGCAGAGTCACGTACAACTACATCTCACCCGAAAGACGGAGCACAAGGAGGTTAAGTGACTTGCTCAGGGTCACACAATGAGTCGGTGGCTGAGGTGGGATTTGAACTGGGGACCTCCTGGTTACAAGTCCTTGTCATTAATAACAAGTGAGGGTATGTTTGCCTAACTGTATCTTTTTTACATTACTGCACATCTTTACTGGGCTACCCCTTTTTGGTTTATAACTCAGTCATTTTTGTAGATTTCGCATGGCTGAACCCTTTATGCTAACTGGGCCATTTTTGTACATTCAACAGATTTAAGTGACAGTAGATGTAGTTTTAGTTTCAGTAGTTTATAGAGGACTCTCGCTGGCATTTTACATTTACATACTTGTACAAGCAAAAATTACACACTCTTAGAGTCTGTTTTTCACAACATGCAAAAGCACCTTATTTCAGGTTAAAAGCTTTTGAACCTCTGTCATCCTGCCACATTTTTTGTCTGAAACGGGATAGTGCCACCTAGAGACTCAGACAATGTGGAAAGTTCAAAAGCTTTTAATATACAAAAAATAGAAAATAAACCGGCACGAGGGCCAAACAAAAAGGTTTTAAACAGAAATAATAGACTTACGGCTTCCAGGCTGGGCATTGCCTTCACTGGTTTACCGAACACGAACACGAACACGAACAAGCACAGCACTCTTACTCTTACTCTTACTCTTACTCTTACTCTTACTCTTACTACTACTACTACTACTACTACTACTGCTACTGCTACTGCTGCTGCTACTGCTGCTGCTGCTGCTGCTGCTGCTGCTGCTGCTGCTGCTGCTGCTGCTGCTGCTTCTAGAACTCTCCCTACTGGGAGGCTGAGACATCCTTTTATGCCAGGTGGCTGGTTACTAATTGAATAATTAATTGGTTGATTGCTCCCACCTGACGCAATCAACCTGGCCAGGGAGGAGAATTTAACTCCATCCCTGCCAGTATTTCTAAGGGCAGAGCCCTGCTCTGCCACACAGTGGTATAGGCCGACTGGACAAGTAGGAATAATAATAAATCATCAACTTAGATCAAAATATTGTATTATGCAAAACAATTTTAAAAAACACAAACAAAAGAAAAGCCCTTTCATCTCTGTGGTAAATAATAAAAAGCGTGTTTGATCAATGAAGCTAACAGTAACCCTGCAATGTCAGCAGCACTCTGCAGCTCTGTGCTGTAAGTTCAGTGTGCAAGATGGAAATCATAATACATCTCTGGTATTGTTGTATGAATTATTAATCATCCTGCAGTGTATCAAGTTCATGCTCCCTGTTGTAACAGTGCTAATTTCCTGTTTCCACAACTCACCACTTGGTTTACAGTAAGTAACGACTATGATTAATTGGAAAAGAGACAATGGAGAATATTCAACTGATCGGAACAGCAGTGAATTTAAATACCAAAACTTTTTAAAAATGAAAAAAGGGCAACAGTGCATGTTAGTGTCTTTCGTTCTTATTATGTGTGAGAAAATATTTAAATGCGTAAGATTCATATTTTTAATGATTTAATTGGTAGTGGCATTTAGATCCACAGCTGATTAGGTCAATTCAATAGATCTTCATGGGCCTTATTTTAGTTAAGATCCTTTTCTTTAATGAGAACAAGACATAACCATTCTATGTAGCCAGGAAAACAGGATAGAGGCCTTTCATACAAGTGCAGCCCTGTGTAATAAATCAACAGTCAGCATGCAGGCTGAGCTCCAGCACTAACACTGTGGCAGCCAGTCAACAGTTATTTATGAGCTTGTGGGTAAAATGTGATTCCTCCCCAAACTTAAGTCAAAGTAAAGAAATTGCATAACAGCAGTGAAAGAGTAAACCGTGGATATTCACCTTCACTTATTATAAATCATTGAAACAAAAGCTTTGAAAACTACAAGAAATGCCAACAGGAATACAAGTTTTATTTTCTGTGGCAGTGTGCCCCGCTCATGTGTGTGCTATGTTAATAATAATAATAATAATAATAATAATAATAATAATAATAATAATAATAATAATAATAATAATAATAATTGCATGCTGGTAGGACCAGCACGATACTTGTGTGTTTGTTCGGACTCACCGTGTTTGTTTGTCTGTTTGTCCACTGTTTGTTTAGTGTTAGTCCGTTTTGTTTGTCTATTTATTTTGGCCTCAATGGCCTTGTGCTGTTTTTGTTTAAACCTTTTATTTTTACAATTAAGAGCACTGAGCGCCGCAGCGTCTCAGTTTCACCTGCCAGTACTGTGTCTGTGTGTTCCTTTCTGGCCTGATGTCACCCCTACAGCCAGCCTGTTCACAAGGACTTATAAACATTAGCATTTAATACAGTTTCACAATTTACAAATCAATCCTAATCCTGTGCCACAATGACCTCCAGGACATAGTTTGTGAGACAGTGTGTAAAGGGCAGCTGGAAAGCTTGAGATAACATAGCTGACATAACAACAGGGGAGTCCATGCTATGTGTGCAGCTAAGCGTATTGCATGGAAACCCATCAGAACCCGGGGGCTGGGACTCTTCAAGTGCATGAGCCAGTGCTGCTTATAGCCTGGTTGTGCGAGACGTGTACAGAGTTCATTTTAGCAAGCTTAGAAAGGTGCTTAAAACACTGCTTCAGCAAACCACAGGATTTAAAATAGAAACGTTAAGAGGCCATCAACACACAACATGTTATTTGGTGGTTACAGTGTGCCCTGATGAAAAGAAGAGAATATGTAATGTGTGTGAGATAATAGGAAAACAAAAAGCAAATAGCAATTAACTTTATAACAATGACATGAAATACATACAGAGCTGTGCTGAAGAGGCTCTGTCTAAGTGTTATCTAATTGGGCCCCCTTTGGAGTGACTGCTGTGAACAACAATTACAATTAGAACTAGAACTGCCAGGCAGTTTTATGGCTTCCAAGCTCAGTACCAGTTGTAAATGTAACCAAGCTGTAGCATTGCAGCACAAGTGTCAGCAACAGATCCGTTTTATAGAGCAGATTCAATCCAAAATACTGCATTAGTTCATTATCTCATGATGCTTTATAACTTTAAAGCTAATTTTACATTTAACCTTAAGAAGAGGTCAAAGGTCACAGCCTATAACATTAGAGCATACCATGACCCTATCTGTACTCTCTCAGTAGTTAAAAGCCAGTTTTACATTTGACCTTTAGGAGAGGTCAAAGGTCATGGGCAATGACGTTTTTTGATAGAGCATACATGGGTTACTATATGTGTTCCATAGTAACCATGGCCCTTTCTGAGTCAATATAAACTCCTAGATCTTTTTCATAGATTCCTTCTTCAATTTCAGTATCTCCCATATGATATTTTTATTGCCTGCGTGCAGTACTTTACACCATTCGCTATGAAATATAATATGCCACAGTTCTGCACAGTTCTGAATGCTGTCTAGATTATTTTGAATGACCTTTGCTGCTGCAACTGTGTTTGCCACTCCTCCTATTTTTGTGTTGTTTGCAAATGTTATGCAGTGTTTAATTTTAGCATGTGTAGCGAGGTGACAAGAATGACAGAGAATCTCACTTAAGCAAACCACAGTATTTAAAACAGAAATGATAAAAGACCATCAATACAAAACATGTCCGGTGGTGTTGGCCCCGATGAAAAAAAAACAGTAAGTTGAGATCATAGATAACAGAAAACACAACCACACAAATGCATATTGTACACTTTATAACAATGAAGTTAAATACATACAGTCATGATGAAGTGACTGTAGCTCAGAGATGTGGCTGATTCAGCAGACCCACATGAACACTAATCATGTACTGCCTCTGTATCTTAGGTAAGGTAACTTAGCACTGCTGCTAACTGGGGTCTGTGTAACCCACTGCTGGTTATTGAAATACATCTAATTGTTTTACAGTATGAACAGGAAACTCATGAACAACAGTAAATAAGAATCATTACCGATTCCATTCACAACACAACAGATAAGGTTTTAAAAGCTGTTATCAAGTTCTTTTGAAAGGAAAGAATACCATTTACAATTCTAAACAACTTACAAGCTGAACATTCAGTCCTGGGCCTCTCTCAAGCACACTGGCAGTTGTACAGAATTGCTTGATAATGAATGCATATAGAGGATAAGGTTGAGCCCACCAAACTTCACATACATTTTATAACCTGACAAATACAGAATATAAAATGATAGACTAGGAATGATTCAAGGAAGGACTAGGAATATCATAAAAGTGAAAAGAATTGAACTTGATTAATTTTACTGAACTAGTTTTGCTTTAAAAATATTAAACATTTTAGGACCTTTTCAGATATGGTTTGTTGCAAAATTAACCTAATTTTAGACTCTTTTGCATTCACACCACACCTCAGTGCAAACTAAATCACTTCATTGAGAATTTAGAACTGATCTTGCTTTCAAACAATAATGAAATGATAATCCTGCTCTCTTTGTCATTTGGAGTAAGTGAGGCTGGCATAGTTGAAAGGTAATGATTTGTCATTTAGAGTACCGGTAAGTCGGGCTGGCATGAGGCAGGTTGTTCAGTCCTGGATCCTCGAAGCCAGGTAAGATTTACACACAAATTATTAGAATGTAATACTGGAGCAACAGAAACCCAGAACCACCCAGAATGATTTACCATAAGAAATGCATTGTGTGTTAGCTTTGATTAAGAAATGCATTGTGTGTTAGCTTTGATTAAGAAATGCATTGTGTGTTAGCTTTGATTAAGAAATGCATTGTGTGTTAGCTTTGATTAAGAATCCCACACTCCTACAGGGAAACACACAGTATGCTACTAGCTCTTTAAACACTAGAACCTGTGCAGAAGGTTTCATAGAAATGTTTGCCTCCCAGCATTGATGGAAGTGCTATCAATGTGTCTTCTATTGTTTGACACATTCCACCACAGTCCCCTAGGTTATTTATATCTCCAATGGTTTGTCAGTTCTGGGACAATAACTAAAGTGTCTCCCACTGATCGGACTCTGTATGATCATTCTGGTAGGAATGAAAGTAGAGAGTACGTAGATAAAAGAGAAAGACCATTTTGATTCATTGAATATTCAGGTATTTTTCAAAACAACATTCATTTTCCCCCAGTGGTTTTCAGTATCTGGAAGTTTTAACTGTTGCGTATGTTATATTGTCTTCATCAGGTGCAGAGTTGGGTTTCTTCTTAGTGACACGGGCAGTGTTTATTTCTGAGTAGGTGATTGTGTCTTCCTGTTGCTTTGAAGGCTGCTTAGGCTTACTCTGCAATAAATTATCAGATTGGAGAGAGATCAGGATGGCGAAACGGTACTAAATAAACTGTCCAAACAAAGAGATACAACCTAATAAAAGTAAACCGCCTTTTATCCATCTGTAAATATATATCAGTAGCTGCACAATATCTTCTTATTATACCCTATCCACGTTACTAAAAATAATACCTAAACAATGTGTAATGTGTTGACATCATATCATTATCATTCACTTTGTTCACAGTCGTGTTTTCAGCATGTGATTATCATGCATTATTTAGGTTGTGTGAATGAGGCATTAGACACTCTCAACGTTCCTCTACTCCATACCTGCTGTAAGGTTCCAACACAATTCATACACTCCTCAACTAAGAGTTTTTACCTACAGCCTATTTACAGGGCAAATGTAGCCATTAGTCAATGGAACCCAAAGATGTAAAAATACCCTTTCCTGGAGCAAATTCAAATCACTCCTCATTACATAAGGTCTAAATGAACTTTACAAAACAGTAATAATAACAGTACCTGGATTATTATCAGAGATTCTGTATATCCAATGTTTTATGTGTGTTTTTATAACTTTGCATGATCTTATAAACCTATATTGTTCACACAGCGATGGTAAATACTGAAAAAACATGTATCAGTCAGCCCGGTTTGACGTGTCTCCAGCAGTATATTTTGCTTGACTAAAATGATAAATAATGGAACTGTATCCATTTAAATAAGAAATAACCTGTATATGTGCAAGCAAATTGTTTGAGAGACATGTAACATATAGGACTTACCACCGTGGCATATTCAGAATCAGTCTGGACAGCATGGTCTGGAATGGCATTGTATCAAATAGATTAGTTTCCTACTTTGAATGGGATGGAAACAGCTAATGACACACTATGCATCAGTAACATCAAGATGTATATTTTTCACCAAAGGCTGAACAATGGAAGACTGCAGTAAACACTCACCCAAGAATCATGCTTTTAAAATAGAATTGAACATGACTGAGGGTCACACCAAACGAGCAAGATGGGCTGAATGGCCTCCTCTCGTTTGTAAACTTTCTTATGTTCTTAATAAATTGACACAGCGAGATGAAAAAGTCCCCATCATTTAAACATACTTCATTTGTATCCATTGTGGTGAAGAATGCTGTGCCCTACCTCGTTTGGATTGCAGGCACTTCAGCACTCCTCCTATCAGCAGTAACAGCAGCACAAGGATCCCACATCCTACCCCAGCACCCAGGTACAGAGCTGGAACAGATCCTGGGGGGATCCACATACAAATGGGATTCATTGTAAGATCCAGTTAAATATGTGTAAACAGATTCTATAATTCACTAATAACCTATTGACATAAAAGTGTGATCACAATGTGTTTAAAACAGATGTAATCCAGTGTAATTACAGTGACTTGATCTTGTGAATAGAATACATACAATATGCTCCACAGCGAAGACATACATTCTTCGTTTTTGAGCAGTTACACCAAACACACAATAATCATGTTTTCCAGAAAGCCTAGTTTTTGGAGTTGGTTTAATCTGGTATGAAAATGTCCATATGTACCACCAATAATCAGAGCTGTGGCCATTCTGATTTCTAATTTCTGATACAGTATATATGTTACTCTCAGAGTCAGGATTTGGTTAATCACCAACAAAAATAACAATTCGCGATTTGAACATTTAACAATTAAAATTAACATTAACATTTCAAATTATCAAAGAACGAAATGAAAGGTTAAATGAAAAATGTACCCAAAGAAAACAAATGTTCTCTTCGTGCAGCAGCAACAAGTTTTGTCAAACAAAGAAGTGCTTCTGTGCGAGTAAGCGAGTTCAGTGCAATTCTGAATCCCAAGCAGCAAGCCTTGCAAAAACATATACAAAATTCAATGATTTGTATGTTTCTAAATTTTAAATTGTGATTTTTTAAAATGTCTTTATGTATCTAATTTGATTAACTACTTTCATTTTACTTCACTGTTATTATCTAAACAATCAAATCGATGTTTTAAAATGAGGCTCAGTAGCCCAGTGGAGCTCTCAATACGGTTTCTTTTGAAAATGCCAATTTATCAAAGTTGTCATCGTCTAAAATAAAAAACATTTAAGAAGGTGTTCTTACTGTCAAAAGGCAGTCTCTGTCTTTATTCCAGAGGCGTGGCACTGTCTGGTGCTGATCAGGGGACTGCAAAACCTGTTCTCTAAAAAGTTGTGGTACGGACCTTCCAACGATTTATGAGAATATGAAACATTTAATAAGCATACTTTCTTTCTTTCTTTCTTTCTTTCTTTCCTTCTTTCTTTCTTTCGCTTAAAAAATGATTAGACAAACATGGATTGACATGTGGCTTTGCAGTTTAAATCTGTGTATACAGAACTCTTATAATATGAACAAAACAATCCATTTTAAATGTGTTAGTTTTTTCCTCTAAATCTGTATTTTCTAAATAACAAGGTGAGAACATTCCAAACTCGCTTGAAGAATGTTTGCGGTCATTATCCTCCTAAATTGCTTACCACAGCCCCCGTGCAAATGATGCCACGGTCTCAATGGGTTAACTTCCTGCATAAATAATAAATACATCAATAATTAATCAATGACATGTATCTCGAACATAATTTACTGATTTTATATCCATTCAATAAAATATATTGTATTAAAGTTTGTATTTCACTTGATGCCCATTTTTTCTATTCGCAGATTGAGCAGCATCTTCAAAATCTGTTCGTTCTTTGATAAATTTTAAATGCCCAAATCGCGAAATGGTTATTTCTTATTTTATTTAATGGTTATACTTTAAATAACTGTGTTTTCTATCAGTAAACGTATCACTTATTTTACACTTGCCTATCCCATTTGTCTGTTGGGTCTTGATAGATGTGTTTGGAGTTGTCATATCTCCTGTGGGAACATAAACAACAACGTATAGCAAATTATCACCATTGGGCTAAAAAAAAGTTGCCAGCTGTTTAATAATTTTAATAATTCAGACTAACATTAATGTGATGATAATGTGTTCTTTGTAATGATGTGGATAGTGGGAGATCTAAATACCGCTCCTATAATGTATAAACCTGATTATCTGTAGTCATGTTAAAAAGGGTTTCAATGAATCACTCTGGGGAAAGCATCAGAGGGAGTCATTTTGAGTGGCAGTATTTGGATCCACAGCTGATCTCCTGTCCGGAGTTCCATCTACTTCCATCAAATCTTGTCACCACTCTTTCAATTAAACATATTTGGCCATAATATCAAAAGAATGGGTGAATTGATTTCCCCCATTAGCATACTGTACTAGCATAATATTAGCGTACTGTACTTCATGGTGAGTCCTGTCAGAATGGTTTCATTTGAAGAAACTAACCCATATATATGCAGTGATGGTTAACTCCAAGTCAATCATTTTAATTTTGAAATAGACACATTTGAACTATTTTGTCGAAAACTTTCTTTAAATCAGAAAACTGAATTGAAAACAAACACAGACTTGCCTGTCAGGTTCTGTTTGGGTGGAGCTGTCGTATATTCTGTGGGAATATAAACAACAAAAAAATAAACAACACAAATTAGAAACTAAACCTGAGGTGGCAGTTTCTTTTCTAAATAATGTAGACCAATAACACTATGTAACACAACTTTTGTTCCTGGGTAGTAAGTGTTATTTCCTAATTGCTTATGCCTCAAAAGTATAGAAAATGGCTATTATTCCCCACAAACTTTGCTTTTGTGACCAGGACAGTGATATTTTAAAATTTACCAATTTCCAATGAGAAAACGGGCAAATTTGTGTCTTTTCGTTCACATAAAGTCAGAAAAAAACAACATATGAATCCAAATTAACATGTATTTATACTAAAGTAATACAAAAATGACTACAAAAGATTTAGAAGTGAGTAGTTTTTCGAGATTTACGATTATACTGTAAATCACTTTCACGAATCAGCCCCAAAATGTAGTCTCCCATCATGTTCTCGTTATACTGTCCTTGGTTGCGGCGTTCAAAGTCCAGTATATCCTGGTGGAAGCGCTCGCCTTGCTCCTCCGAGTACGCTCCCATGTTCTCCTTGAATTTATCAAGATGAGCATCAAGGATATGGACTTTGAGGGACATCCTACAGCCCATTGTGCCATAGTTCTTCACCAGAGTCTCAACCAGCTCCACATAGTTTTCGGCCTTGTGATTGCCCAGGAAGCCCCGAACCACTGCGACAAAGCTGTTCCAAGCCGCTTTCTCCTTACTAGTGAGCTTCTTGGGGAATTCATTGCACTCCAGGATCTTCTTTATCTGTGGTCCGACGAAGACACCGGCTTTGACCTTTGCCTCAGACAGCTTAGGGAAGAAGTCTTGAAGGTACTTGAAGGCTGCCGACTCCTTATCTAGAGCTCTGACAAATTGTTTCATAAGGCCCAATTTGATGTGCAGTGGTGGTATCAGCACCTTCTGGGGGTCCACCAGTGGCTCCCACTTGACGTTGTTCCTCCCCACAGAGAACTCGGTCCGCTGTGGCCAGTCCCGCCTGTGGTAGTGCGCCTTGGTGTCCCTGCTGTCCCAAAGGCAAAGATAGCAGGGAAACTTGGTAAAACCGCCTTGGAGACCCATCAGGAATGCCACCATTTTGAAGTCTCTTATGACCTTGATGCCATCTCAGAAAAATGCAGATATGTATCCACTTAGGCAGCTGGAACTAAACTGAACTGGTGGGCTTAAGGCCCCTGTATTTATACTAATATTTATATTGCTGGAAAGTTCTAGAAAGTTCTAGAAGTTACTCCAAGTTTACTCAGCACTGAATCTATCTGGAATGTTCTGGAAAATAGGTAAATTTCAAAATATCACTGTCCTGGTCACAAAAGCAAAGTTTGTGGGGAATAATAGCCATTTTCTATACTTTTGAGGCATAAGCAATTAGGAAAAATCACTTACTACCCAGGAACCAAAAAAAAAAAAAAAAAATTGTTACACGGTGTAATTAATACACCTAGGACTTCTGATTACCTCCCCAGAACTGCATGGAAATTGATCTTTGTCACATTTCAAAGCAGTTTAATGATTGAAACGACCTAAGAGACACAATAGTCATCAAGCAGACAAACATTAAAGGAGATTCAGTTCTATCATCCACCCCCATACCAGCTTTAGAATATATCATAGACTATTTAATGATGGTCTTTGCAGTCCTGTACAGCACACATTGCAATACATATATATATATATATATATCTATGCCAAACAGTAAGTTTTGTATTATATTTATTTTCCTATACCGTATGTCCCAAAAGTATTTTTAATTTTAATCTATGATTTCAGCTCCACCCGGAACATGTATCATTAGTTTCATCTTACTAAAAATACTGAAAAGAAGACTCACAAACACCTTTACAGATGTTGTTTTTCACAAAGTCCCCTCATCTGATGATGAAAAGCGGGAGGCTGTATGGGCCACCGTTTGGATCAATTGAATCAAACCCACTGTGTCACAAAGTATTCAGCTCAGTCCTTACCTGTCAAATGAAGGTAGACTGGGCGACTACGTTTGCTGTTTGCTGAATTCACAAGCTTTTCTTTTCCATAGAAACAGATGTAGTTTCCAGTATCACTCCTCTTAACGTTTTTAATAGAAAACGTGACACCTGGTACATCTTTGGGTTGGGGTTGTGAATCGACAAGGCTTCCATTTTTATATAGATGGAAAAAACCCTCTTTTCCTGTTGCTTCTCTGAGTTCAGCTGGTATCATACATTTAAATGATACGTCCATTCCTTCCATTGGGTTGTGTTTGTCTAGCTGAAGTGTGAGTGTATCTAAAAATAACAAACAGACTTTTACTAATCCAAACCCTGTTCAGATTAATGGTTTGATCGTAACCTGTACCATATTAAAAACACTTTATCTATTCTTATGTTTGATATTTTTGTAAGTTATAGTTGATGATAAATCTGTCAGAACCATTTGAATAAAATATTCAGGACATATAATTATAAATACATTCTCACATAATTATAAGATTGAACTTTCTCCAGCCGATATCAGCAAGCATTTAATTATCATAGCATGGTTCGGATTAGTGGGAGTCTAGTTTATGAGAAATGAGTTGAAATATCTTTAATACAATATTAATAGTAGTTTTAAAAAATCATCAATTGACTGAAGGAGCAGTATATTATGTATATACACTTTAAGTAAAATAACATTATTTGAATGATTTAGGCTCTAAAAATAAATCCATATATTTATAATAAAGCCAAGCATTTTCAAATGGATTTTTGTAAAAAAAAAAGTTAGAGTTTAAAACACCTTATCTAGTCCTATGTTTGATATTTTTTAAGTTAATCAGTTCCTTTCTTTCACAGAAAGTTACATTCAGGTATTTTATCATTGTTTGTACTTACCCTGTACACTGAGATAAACTGAAGAACCATGGCTGATGTTTTTCACATCTCCTGGATTCTCTTTTCCATACATGCAGGTATAGTTTCCAGCATCATCCTTTCTGATGTCTTGTTTTATAAATGTGACAGCTCCCATTCCTCTGGGCTCTGGCAGTGAGCTGATCTTCTCTCTGTTTTTATATAAATGGAACCAATTCATCTCCTTGTTCTCTGGTTGTTTTCCATGCACAGCTGATATTAAACATTTGAATTCAACCTTCTCCCCTTCGAGTACAGTCGTTTTCTCAATTTGAATCATAGCTGTACGGAGTGGCTCTGTAAACATGTATTTTAAAAAATTACAAATAGCATGACAGAGAATAATTTGTTAAGCAAATAAGAACATGATCATAGGGACACGAATCTGTTTGAAACAGTTTTCAGAATATTAAATATGACCATTTGTTCTCTGAAAACTCCACTTTTCTGTGTTCATGTGATCTGGAACTTTTAATCCAATAACAATAGCACAGTTTTTTTGTTTGTTTCAAAAGGCATTATAAAAGTTACCAGTAAAAAAACAGTTATCAAATAAGAACATGATCATAGGGACACGAATCTGTTTGAAACAGTTTTCAGAATATTAAATATGACCATTTGTTCTCTGAAAACTCCACTTTTCTGTGTTCATGTGATCTGGAACTTTTAATCCAATAACAATAGCACAGTTTTTTTGTTTGTTTCAAAAGGCATTATAAAAGTTATCAGTAAAAAAACAGTTATCTGTAACCAGGAGAAAAGTTTAAATATGTTTTATTCTTTTTTGCTATGGTCATGTGTGGTTATGGTTATGTACGTCTGTGTTATAGATGTTATGTATGAAATGTAAAAAAGTGAAGATTTTGAGGACTTCATTAGAAGACAATGTTTAAATTAAGTCGTCTCTATTTATGAACATGGTTAAAACTAGTGCCACTTAAAAACAGATTTATCAGTTTGACAATACAAGAAAACAGACATGTTTGCAAATGTTAATACATTTATCAGTAATTTTATAAACATGTGTTTATTGCATGTAGCTATTTTAAATTGTCTCTAGTTCAAGCATTTCAGAATAGTAACAGTGATGCGATTTGGTAGAAAAACACAACTATCATCTGCACCACTTCTTTCTGAAAAGATAAAGACACCCATTAATGTGAGAAAACTAGAAATAAACAACATAAGAATACCTAAGAATTCAATTCCTGAATTTCAGGTTGAGTAACTTCATTGTGTGTGTTTATTCTTTCATGGATAATGGTGTAAATGGAGTAAATGTCTGTGAATTTCACCCTAAATGTTATTCATTTCTAATGTAATCAAGCATTAAATCATTGTATCTTATTATGTGAACGTGTCAGAGACACACATACCTGTCGAAACCAGCAGCACGTCTCCAAGTGCAAAAACTGAAAAACAAATTAATCATTTTACAAATAAGAAAAGGAACATTTCAAATTTTCCTACATAAAAAAGTATTAAAGACATAATACTTACATATCATGATTAAGTTCACTTTCCAAGGCATATTAGAAAGCTGTTCACTTAATCTCTGAAACTAACACTGTACAGTTCCTCAATCTGTAACACAACTAAATGTAACAGTGCATACTATGAGATTATACTACAGTAATAGAAACTCATGCGCAATAGAAATGTGTGTTTCCATTATGCAACTACTGCACTGCACACACTGTAAGCCCACACATGTGGCAATCAATGTATATCAATTTCTAGGCCTGGATTAACAGCATGTGAGTGGCTCTTAACACAAGGTGTTCTGTGGCGGGAACTGTTTATATTTGACTCTTTTTATTTCAACATCATTTCTTATAAGGCTGTATCAGGTGGGGGTGGGGGACTTTTCTTTATAAACATGTTTACAAATGTTTATGTGAATGAATTATTGTTAATAGTTTAATATTGATGTCATCTTATTGATTGAAAATTAATTTTAAAAAAATAAAGAAAGAAAGAAAGATGATGCGCAGGATCTGGGTCCTTTATGGTGTTACTAAAGCGGTTCTGGGCCAGAATGTGTTAACCCTTTGCGGTCCATTGTCGGACTGGGTCCGACATTGCAATTATTCCTCTCAGGTCCTTTGTCAGACTGGGTCCGACATCATTATAGCAACGCAAAAAACTGGTTTCTAGTCTTTTTTTCTCCGGAAAAAGCAGAGAAAACCATTCAATTGCCGAGTGGGAGCGACAGGAGCCGAGACAAGTCGAAAAAAAAAAAAGGCGTATCTCATGATTAGTCATACATGGCCCTGGTATCAGATAACGGGGCGGTCGTAAGTAAACAAGCTGGCTGCCTATGAATCAGCGCACAGAGAACATGGACATTTGCAGAGCTTTTTTGAGATGTTATAGTAATAAAATAATGACTTGCATCGCATTATTGAGGAGTTTGGTGATAAAACGAGTGATCAGGAGATGATTGATCAGTATGTACGATTATTATTTTTATTATTATTTATTTCTTACATAGGTGAAAGCTATAGCGAACGAAAGGGTGGGGCGGGGCTGGAGATGCCTAGTGAGTGCTTTGTTGATATGCAGGGCCATTTAAACCCGTTTGACTGTGGAAAAAAATACTTTTAAACAGCGCGTCTAAAATTAACTGCGCGTGTGAAAATTAATTAGACCTGGCGTGCCTGACGCGCAATTAATAAATGGACTGCAAAGGTTTAATGACAGTGGTTCTCATTCCAAAAACATTCTTCTAAAGTGTGTGTAACTTTCTCTGCTGTTTTTTAATACAACTGTATTTATTAAAATGCCATTCTGGGCCATTCTGGCTTTTACTCCATTCCAACAAATGTTAACCTATTAAGTGTGGTTCGGGGGAGGGAGCTAGGCTCCTCCCTAAATTCTGTTCTCCTATCATCAATCAAATCTACTTCCTATTTAAAAATGAGTCACACCCTATTCCTACGTCTTGTGATTTTTCGTTAGGGTTGTGAACCTAAGCAGATTGCAAGACCCCCATCAATTTCTTTAAGAGTAAAGAATGAAAGAAAAATCAAGTATGTTGTACTTACCACACATCTCTTCCTCAGATTCAGAGATTTTCGAAGATAACTTCTTGTCTGTGTCAGAACATTCTCTGACAGCTTTAACCCAGAGTATGGTCAGCCCACCATTCTTTCCTCTATCAGAAGTCACCATAACATGTGAACAGGTGCCTTCCGAGCAGGACAGCATACTACCCACCGTCCAAGGAGCCAATCCCCATCGATCTAAGTGGCTCCGGGCCCAGGATACACCTCCAGAGTGACTGTAATTTAAAGACTGGACTCAACAAACTCAGAAAGATCCTCCTCAAAAATAGCAGTGAGATCCCAGCAGGGAGTAATAAGGAATCTCCTTTCATTTTCTATTGTAATTCCATCTCAGCAGAACCAATTTTTCCACCCAAGAAAACTCCCCAGCTGCGCTCGGCTGTCTCAGACCAAGCTACTCCAGTAGCCAGCACATCAGGCCAGCAGGCACACTCTCGGATTTTTAATGAAATAAAAGTATTCATGCCATCATTTGCGGATACCTTATCCTCAGTCAATACCAAACTCAACTTGGATAAATGGGTGTCCAACATCAAGCAAGCGAAGCAAGGTTCCGCAGTTAAAGTATTTTCTTCCATTCCTGCACTAAACTCAGCTGCCTCTGTAGCAGCTACAGTCACTCCCAGTTTGATACCTACACCGGTCCTTATGGTCACGCCTCTGACCTTGCAACTGCCACAGCATATGGTTCCTCCTTCTCAACCACTGCCGGTCGTCACTCAGTATCCCCACAGATTTGGCAAAGCATAATTGAAGGAAAGGACGTAATCTGGTTTCTCTATTAATGGCTACATCTGATTTTCTGGACCATAGAGTGGTGGATTGTGGAGATTTATCAGTCACGCTGAAATCCAGAGACAGGGATGTGCTATGTTCAGTATACCCAAACCGCAGACAAAAACTAGATTCTTACAAATTCTACATAGTGGAGCTATCTGTCAGATATGGAGGAACCATGTTTTCCGATTACCACCAATCATTTTCAGCAAAAGCAGCAGCTATTGTGGCATCAGATAACCACACCATCGACTGGGCATAACCTTATTTAGATCTGTTCAACAGGATTTTCAGCACTCTCAGAGCCAATGCATGTGGTGAGGCTGTGTGGTCCAGTGGTTAAAGCAAAGGGCTTGTAACCAGAACTTCCCCGGTTCAAATCCCACCTCAGCCACTGACGCATTGTGTGACCCTGAGCAAGTCACTTAACCTGCTTGTGCTCCGTCTTTCTGGTGAGATGTAATTGTAAGTGACTCTGCAGTTGATGCATAGTACACACACCCTAGTCTCTGTAAGTCGCCTTGGATGAAGGCGTCTGCTAAATAAACAAATAATGTGGGGTCTACGCTTCCACTGGCTATTCAATCTCTCTCTGCCCGAATGCTGCCATAGCATCAACCTCCTCCAGATCAGCAATTGACATCACTCCTCCCCATTTCTCTAACAGAATCTCGATCCCTAACTCCATCCATTCCTCAGCCCCTCCTGAGCAATCTACAAGGTAAGACAAAGAACAGGCAAATAATCAGATTCACAGGAGGAAAGCAAATCTGTAATAATGTCAACTCCGGTATATGCACTTTCAAACAGTGCAAAAACATCCATATGTGCGGTTTCTGTGGGGACGCCCATTCCAAAGCCATCTGCCTAGTAACTCCAAAGTTACACTCTCCAACACATAATCTTCCTCATGACCAGTTTTCTCTACAATGCATTACCATCTCAGACGCAATTCATTCAATTAAATTAGCAGGTCTTGGTTCCTGGTTAGCAATAGCAGATATATCAGAAGCATTTAAAGTAATGCCAATCCATCTCCGTCACCTGTTTGGGATATGCTGGGAAGGAACATTTTATTTTTTTAACTTTTGGCTGCCACAGCAGCCCGAAAATATTTGATACGCTTTATGCTGGGTACTTCTCAATTCATATCATAGTCCATTTTTGCTCCACCTACTTGATGACTTTCACTTGATCTCTCCTCCCTCAGATCCACCAACAGAAGTGGTCACCAATCTTAAAAGTATATTTTTAGAAGTTGGCGTCCCACTTTCAGAGGAAAAAACAATCATCCCCCTTCTTTCACTGTAATTTCTATGAATCATACTGGACACAGAAAAGTTATCTTTTAGTATCTAAACTCGACCATATTCGTTCCCTTATTCAGAACTTTCAGATTATTATTATTTATTTCTTAGCAGGCACCCTTTATCCAGGGCGACTTACAATTGTTACAAGATATCACATTATCTTTAGCATTATCCCCCAAGGACAGACATTTATATGTCAATTACTCGCTGTGTCATCAACAGCACAAAACTTGGACTCCTACATCAGTATTTCATTAGAAGCTAGGAAAGACATTAAAATGTGGTCTGCTGTCATACAGCATTGGAACGGCCTGTCTATGTTCGATGATGATTTCATTTCAGCAACTCATGATCTGGCTTTAT
Source organism: Acipenser ruthenus (assembly GCF_902713425.1). NCBI lineage: Eukaryota > Metazoa > Chordata > Actinopteri > Acipenseriformes > Acipenseridae > Acipenser > Acipenser ruthenus. The sequence goes on along the minus strand of NC_081241.1, from coordinate 4,985,540 downwards.
TTAAGGGATTTGGAGGTCTTTTAAACAGTCAATGGTTTTCTAGTGCATGGCCACTAAAAATCAAAAACATATCACCGCATCTAAAATCCACAGCTCTTCTTTTGCGATAACAACTCTACAGTTTATATTCTCAATAAAGGCCATTGCAGTTCCCCTCTTATTATGCAATTGCTGCAGAGATTATTAATTTCAGTATCAAATAATGTTCTAATCCAAGCCTGCCATCTATCAGACATTTTTAATAATGCAGCTGACACTCTTTCTCGTTTACAGATTTCCAGATTCCACCATCTGGTTCTTACAGCTCTGCCAACTCCAGCAGTGACACCCCAGTTCAACCAGCTAATTTTCAATTGAATCCAACTATCAGCGGACTACTCAATGCAGCACAAGCATACATGGCTGCAGCACTTGCTCCTTCCATCAGATCTTCTTATTCCACCGGCTGGACCACCTATCTAACCTTCTGCTCCCAAAGCTGGATTAATCTGACCCCATTCAACCAGGACTGGATTATGGTTTTTATAGTGCATGCAAAGGATTCTTTACATCTTGTACCAGCTACAATCAAATCATATCTGTCAGGAACACAATACCAATTTCACTTGAAGTCTATTAACTCCCCAACTATCCTATCAATACCAGCTGTCCCTCTCCTCCGGCGTTGAATCTCTAAGAGCTCTCTGACCGCTTCTCCTTCTCGTCTGCCCATCTCCATAGATATTCTTGGCAATTTGATTTCAATCCCTCGTCAAGGCTGCTTCTCTACATTTGATGACCTAACAATGGAAACTATATGTGTAGCTGAATTTTTTTTTTTTTAAGATGCTCAGAATATGCAGTTCCTTCTATTGTCAGCTTTCCTATGCTGGGCATTTGCTGCAGCAATCTTACACTCATCTTAGATTCCCACTTTATCCTCTTCCTGTGCATTTCCAAAACGATCAGCTTCGACAAGGTTAATTTACTTAGCTCTCCTCTATGCCCATATGCTTCCATGCAGAAATATATCGCAGAACACAAACCTATTTCAAATTCTAACCCCCTGTTCATCAATTCAAACCGGACTGTTATATCCAGATATTGGTTCACATCTCATCTGTCCACATCGGTTTAAAGAGCAGGACTTCCCCCGCAATTCCATACTCCCAATCCATTCAGAATCAGGGCAGCACATCAGCAGCAAGAGCAAAGATTAACCAGCATCTAATTAAATATATGGGGCGCTGGACCACATCAGCAGCTGAATCATACATACGTTCTTCCCCAGATCTCTTCTGCACAACCGTCTATTGCTAGTATGTCCAGAGTGGGGACAACCCTTCCACCGGGACCACCAAAGGTTTCCCCCTAAAAAGAAAGTTTTTATTTTCCTTTCCACTGAGCGGTGGGTCTTCACATAGTTAGTAGGGAGCCAGTTACTAACCCTCTTTGTTGTGTTAAATGTTTTCTTTCTTTTTGCTTTTATATGCATTGGCGGTTCTTTTTGCTTGTCTGCACTTGTAGGAATCTTTAGCGGGGAGCGGGTGGACAATCCTTTCGGTGGGTTAGTGAGTCACACTTCCCCGACCTTTGTGCAAGCTATGCTTCCTTTACCTACATGAGGGAGGTTCTCTCAGTGAGTCAAAGGGGACCCCCGGCCAAACACAACCTTTAAATATCTCATGTGCTCGCTTCCCTCGCAATCCGAGAATCTAAGCTTATTCTAGCTCTCACACAAGGAGCTCTTTCTTCTAACATAAGGCAATTTTCTCGTTTCAGGTTCTCTGGGGGTGTGTCTCCGCCCCAGCTTTAGAAATCTATAATTCACCTCATCGAGGGCAGCTCTCAACAAGCCAGAGATCCACTTTCATTCTTCCTTTCAGGTTCTCAAGCCTCTATTTATATGCAGGGCTCCCAAAACGAGAGGAACCCCTCTTTCGTATGTCGGATCTCCCTAATGGCGAAGACCTCTCCTGTTTTTCGGGTCCCCCAAATGGTGGGAACCCCCCCTTCTATATGTTGGGCCTTTGCAAACGGTGGGCCCTCTCTTATATGTTTTCTAACTCTATGTCCCTGAAGGTGCCAGGCACCCAGCCTTGGAGTTATGGTAAGGTAATATTTAAGGGACCATACAAGGGGTTTAAAGTCAAATGCATTCGTTTTTTTAACACTAGAAGGACTGGAGATATACTATAGCCCCACAGCAGTCTTTCTGACGACTGTATTGAAAACAATGTAAATAGTATAACGAAAGGAGAAACAGTCTGATGTAATTAGTTTTTTTTTTCATCTGAACAACCGAAGCATATAGTATATATATATATATATATATATATATATATATATATATATATACAGTATATGAACATTTATTTTACAAATCAAAACAAGAAAATGTATATAAATAAACATACATATTTATAAAACTGAAACAATAGCAATACATTTTTAACTTTTCAACAGCAATCGGTTTATTATCAGATGAGCAAAAGCATCTGAACAACGTAGATAAATAAACTTAGAAAAAAACATTTTACAGAAATGCACAGCACAAGAAGTTATAAAAAAATATTTATTTTTCGACAAAAGGGCATTGCTTTACCTTGAGTCTAAGGCTGTTCACAATCAGCACAGATAATGCGCTTCTCCATGGCGCCTTTCTCCACCTTTCTCCAATACTTCCATACCATCTGATCCAAAACATCAACTCCATATTTTTTTGCGTTGTAAAACTTCACGGTCTCTGGTATTTATTTTCACTAGTCCCGATGCTAATTGACTGACCAAAGCAGTGCAGCTGGCAAGCAGGCATCAGCCTTCAAAAGGCTGATTGAAAACAATAGACTGTCAGTCATTCACTCAGGCAGAGAGTAGAGATTAATTTGATTACAGATAAACACATTGCAGACTGGTAAATAAAAATAATAAAGTAGAATACCGTTCTGTATAATCACAACACAATTGTTTTCTGTGTGGCCGTCAATGTGACTGCTCCCGGGGGTTTTAGGTATAATGTAATATATCTCCTTTATTTCTGCACTCCTGCGTTTCATGCTTTGTGAGAATATTTAATACATACGGACAAGGTACACGAACGCACAGCCCCATATGTGTTACACGACTGGAGAAAATTACATTTTAACCCTTTGCGGTCCTATGTCGGACCTGGTCCGACATTGCAATTATTCCTATCCGGTCCAATTTCGGAACCTGTCCAACATCATCAAAAAGACGCAGAATACGGGTTTCTAGTCGTTTTTTCTTTGGAAAAAGCCGAGAAAACCATTCAATGGCTGAGTGGGAGTGACAGGAGCCGAGACAAGCCAAAAAAAAAAGGGTGTATCTCATGAATAGTCATCCTTGCCCCTGGCATCTGATAATGGAGACCATAAGGAAACAAGCTGGCTGTGACTGCATCAGCGCTCAGAGAATATCACAGACATTTGTAGAGCTTTTTTCAGATGTTATAGTAATAAAATAATGACTTGGATCGCATTATTGAGGCGTTTGGTGATAAAACGAATGATTAGGAGATGATTGATTGGTATGTACGACTATTATTATTATTATTATTATTATTATTATTATTATTATTATTTATTTCTTAGCATATGTGAAAGCTATAGTGAACGAAAGGGTGGGGCGGGGCTGGAGATGCCTAGTGAGTGCTTTATTGATATGCAGGGCCTTTAAAACCCATTTGACTGTGGAAAAAAAATACTTTTAAACAGCGCGTCTAAAATTAACTGTGCGTGTGAAAATAAATTGGACCTGATGCGCCTGACACGCACTTAATAAATGGACTGCAAAGGGTTAAAACCAAAAAGCCAAAATGACTGTCGCGAGGCTTCTAGTGTTAATCAACATTTTAAAAAGTACCTGTATGAATTAAAAATATTGCTACATACAGGCTGTTTAATCAAACAATCAATCCTTATTTTATATAGCGCCTTTCATAGTGGACCACCATCACAAAGTGCTTTACATGATACAGTAAAAAAACAATGCATAATACATTAAATACAGTGAAAAACTGTAACATCAGCTACACCTGTGCAGCATAAGGAGCTTGCTGCCTGCTGCACTTAATTGTGCGGCAGGAAACCTGGCTAGGTTATTATCATGTCTAATAAAAATTCTTAAGCCGTTAAATATAAAGGAATCAAATGTAATGGTTTCAAGGCTTTTGTGGTAAATGCTGAAAATTAAAAGTAATTATTCACCAGTGATTTCTACTCAACACTATGTTTATCTATTTATTTTTTTTGAAGCAGTTATTAATTACCTGGTTAATTGTTGAAGTGCTTTTATTGCAATGCCCTGGTTCTCATTTAATTAATTAGCTTTGTCTCATTAAGCCATTTGGTCAATTTCTTGATAACAGGCACCTGACTGGTTTAGGGGGAGGCAGTGTTTTTTGTGGAGAGAGATGGGTGTGGTGTTTGTTCATTGGTTTGTTTGTTTGTTTGTTAGAAACCTATTCTAATCTACTGTGTTTTGAAGAAGAAAGAGAACAACTCTTTTAAATACCTGCTACAGTTGCATCCTCAGAAAAATTCAAGCAGGTTCGTTAGAAACAATCTCCCTTACCTAAAACCATGCTGACGCTTTCCCATACCATATAGTTACCATACAATTTTCTATTTTGGCTCTTATTTTCCATAAGTTTACATAGAATAAAAGTCAGGCTTATTGGTTTGTAGTTACCTGGTTTGGTTTTGTCTCCCTTTTTGTGGATCAATATTACATTTGCAATTCTCCAGTCTGTCGGTACAACCCCTATGTCAAGAGACTGTTGCATGATCTTGGTTAGCGGTTTGTAAATAACATCTTTCATTTCTTTGAGTACTATTGGGAGGATCTCATACGGCCCAGGAGATTTGTTTATTTTAAGAGCTCCTAGTCCCTTTAACACTTCTGCCTATGTTATGCTAAAATTATTTAAAACTGGACTGGAACAAGTCAACATGTGGGGCTTATTGCCCGTATCCTCCTTTGTAAAAACTTGTGAAAAGTAATCATTTAATATATTTGCTATTTTTTTCTCTTAATCTTTGATTTTGCCATTTGTATCTCTATGACATTTTACTTCCTCCTTGAATGTTCTTTTGCTCTTATAATATTGTTATAATATGATTATAATATTGGAAAAACTTTACGGAATTAGTTTTAGCCCCCTTGGTAATGTTAATTTTTGTCTCTCTCTTGGCCTTTCTAACTTCCTTTGTTACTTGTGTTTGGAGTTCCAAGTACTCTTTCTGTGTATTTTGTTCCTGGTCCCTTTTAAACGCTCTGTAAAGTGCCTTTTTTCTCTGGAATTTTTTTAATTGATCTATTAAACAATTATCGACATTTTATTTTAGATTTTGCTTCGTCTGCTTTAAGATGTAATCGTTTTGCGCCTCTAGAACTACATTTTTGAAATGTTTCATTCCTTCATAGTAGGCCTTTTGAAAATCATAAACCTTAGCTTTAGTCGTTACTTTTATGGTTTTTAAAAGCAGTTCAAATGAGACCATGTTGTGGTCTGAGTTTGCCAATGGCTCTCTGATCTCTGTTTTAGTTATTCTGTCTTCGTTATTTGAAAATATTAAATCAAGGCATGCCTCCCCTCTAGTCGGTGCATTGACAAATTGCGTTAGGAAGCAGTCATTTATCATTTCTACCATTTTAATTTTGGCTGTCGTGCTCCCCACAGGGTTTTCCCATTTTATATGGGGGATGTTGAAATCCCCCATTAGTATGGGTTCTCCTTTGCTACACACATTACTAATGTCATTGTATAACATATTATTTTGCTCGGCGTCTGAATTTGGCCGTCTATAGCATGCCCATATTATAATGCCCATTGAATTTTTATCCATTATTCTGACGCATATTGATTCTGCATTTTTTTTCTTCCAGATTTAACACCTGGGTTCTATTGCTCCAATATTGAGTTCATATCATGTTTCTAATAAATCTGTCTTCACCTGGCTTTTTGAGCTTCTCTGGAGAATTGGAAATGTCTTCACTGAATACCCTTCCTCATTGCATTCAAACAATGGGACAATATAACCTTGTCCAGCAGCACCTACATGTATAGAAAGGAGAGTAAGAGGGGCTGGCAGAGCTGACAGGTAGTCTGCCAGATTCTTTACATCTCCAATGTGTTGTCCGTTCTGGAACCAGCACTAAAATGGCTCCCAATGATCTGACTCTTCATTCTGGTTGGTATGTAAGCAGAAAGTGCTTTAATGAAAAAGAAGGATAATTTTGGTTTACATTGAATATGAGGTGGTTTACTATTACAAAAAAGGAAGCAGGCTATTTTCCCCCAGTGGATTTCTCATCAACAGTCAGCATCTGGAAGTTTCATATGTTGCGTATTCGCTAACACTTTAGTTTAGGGATCCGTTATAATTGAAAAAAAATAGTGGCAAAAGTGTGTAATGACTGTATTGCAAAAACGAAGCAACCCCATAGAATTGGTGAGACAGACATATAATGACAGACAGACAAACAGACACACAGGCATATAAAGACACATAGAGGCTCCCGAGTGGCACATCCAGTAAAGGCGCTCCACGTGGAGTGCAGAATGTGCCCTATAGTCTGGACATCGCGAGTTTAAGTCCAGGCTATTCCTTTGCCGACCGAGGATGGGAGCTTCCAGGGGGCTGCACTCAATTAGCCATGCGCCGCCCAGGGGGGAGGGAGTGTTAGGTCGGCCAGGGTGTCCTCGGCTCACCGCGCACCTGCGATCCCTGTAGTCTGGCCGGGCGCCTACGGGCTTGCCTGTAAGCTGCCCGAGAGCTGCGTTGTCCTCCGACAATGTAGCTCTTGGATGGCTGCATGGTGAGTCCGCAGTGTGAAAAAAAGCGGTCGGCTGACGGCACACGCTTCGGAGGACAACGTGTGTTCGTCTTCGCCCTCCAGAGTCAGCGCAGGGGTGTTAGCGGTGAGCTGAGCCTACAAATAATTGGCCAGTTCAAAGAAAATAATACAAAATAATTGACAACGACTAAATTTTTATAAAAAAATAATAAAAAAAAGAAAGACACATAGACTTCAAAATACAGACAGACTATATCCATTATAAGCAATTATAAAAGTGCAAAAAGCAATAACAAAAGTGTGTAATAATCATTTCTATTCATATTATATAATTGTTAATAGCATAATTAATACCATGTTTATAGATTGTTTATAATCACTTATATCAGATCCCTAAACTAAAGTGTTACCGCATATTCTGCATTATATCTGTCAGATTCTTATGTAAATTTTAATCATTGAATGGGCACGAATGCAATTCAAGCCCACTAAATCAAGGAGCATCTCTATAATTAAAGGCAAAGTAGTAGATAAAACATTCTTCATTAATGGTGAGGCAATACCAACAGTGTCTGAGAAGCCAGTGAAGAGTCTTGGGAGATGGTACGACGGGGATCTAAAGGACACAGTTCGTGTGGGAGAAGTTAGACAACAAGCAGTGGAAGGGTTGAAGAGCATAGACAGCTGCGCTCTACCAGGTAAACTAAAACTCTGGTGCTTTCAGTTTGGTCTACTGCCGAGGTTGCTGTGGCCACTGACTGTGTACGAGGTTTCTTTGACAACAGTAGAGAAGCTGGAAGCTTTAATCAGTTCATACATCAGGAAATGGTTGGGAGTTCCACGCTGCCTCAGCAGAGTGGGACTTTATGGTAAAGGAATACTGCAGCTACCAGTCTCTGCTCTAACCGAGGAGTTTAAGTGCGCCAAGGTCAGACTGGAAATGACATTAGTAGAGTCACGCGATAAATGCGTAAGGGAGGCAGCACCTGTGTTGAAAACTGGAAGAAAGTGGGCGGCAAAGAAAGCTGTGGAAGATGCAAAGGCTGCCCTTTGAATTGGTGATATCATGGGGCAAGTTCAGCATGGAAGAGGGGGTCTTGGTTTCAGTTCAACTCCTCCTACATGGCACAAGGCGGCCCCAGCTCAAAGGAGGAAGCTGGTAGTCAACGAGGTGCAAAAGCAGGAGGAGAGGATGAGGTGTATAAAGGCCATTTCCCAGGCCAAGCAGGGAGAATGGATGAGATGGGAGAGTGTGGAACAACGCAAGATTGGCTGGCAAGACCTATGGTCAATGGAACAGAGCAGGATCAGTTTCCTCATCAGGTCAACATATGATGTTCTCCCATCACCACAGAACCTAAACCTCTGGGTAGGAGAGGATCCCTCATGTCCTTTGTGTTCATCACCTGCAACATTAAGGCACATTTTGACAGGATGTAAGGTGGCTCTTAGCCAAGGACGGTTTACTTGGCGCCATGACCAGGTGCTGCGATGTTTGGCCTTAGCATTGGAAGACAAGCGTAACATGACCAATAAGTTGTCACCTGTTCCATCAAAACATTACACACAAAAGACAACATTCCTCCGCCCAGGAGAGCAACCACCAAGAAAAGGTGTTAAAACCAATCCTCGCCCAGGACAACTGGAAGCTGCTAGAGACTGGAAAATGCTGGCAGATGTTGGTCAACGGCTTATTTTTCCACCTGAGATTGCCACCACTAACCTTCGACCAGATATTGTCTTGTGGTCTGGATCAGCACGCCTTGTTCACCTGGTAGAGTTAACAGTGCCATGGGAGGATGCTGTAGATGAGGCGTATGAGAGGAAGAAACTGCGGTATGCTCAACTAGCCACTGAAGCGGAACAGCGAGGATGGAGAGTTCGGGTTTACCCAGTGGAAGTGGGTTGTCGAGGATTTGTGGCACACTCTACAACCCGGTTTCTCAGAGACGTCGGATTCAGTGGCCAAGAGTTGCGTCGCACAGTGAAGAACTTATCTGAAGCAGCAGAGAGGAGCAGCAACTGGCTGTGGTTGAGACGGAAAGATTCTGGCTGGGGACAGGTAAGTAAGCTGGGCTGAGTTGAGTGGGGGACGGAGGGGGGTGATGCTGGGACGCCAGAATCACCGTCGAGCCCTCTTGAGGTGTTGTGGGCTAGTCGACGAAACACTGAGGATGGAAGGTGCCCACTTGAAAACCCCAGAGATGTACCCTACTTAGCTCAATCCAGACGGTTGTCATGCTGATGCGCTGGGGAGGCCGCACTTTGGTTGATCCCCGGAGCCAGCATCGCAGCCGTTGTGTGTGCTGATGCGCCAGGGAGGCAAAATAAGCTGATGCCTGGAGCCAGCATTACACTTCAGCCATTAACACCAGACAGAAGGATATCTACATCATCATATGGAAGGAAACGTAAATGGATGGAGACACATATGGATCACATTAGTTTACTGTAAAGCTACGTCTTAGTTGGTGCTTATCTTGGCGAGAGCCGAGTTCAAATCAGCATGAAGTTTTAACATCTACTCTCGTGTAATGGAAATCTTGGGGACAGGGAGTGTGTGTTTCTGTGATGGGGATTGTGTTGTCCTGCTGCTGTGGAGACCGATTCAGCTTATTCTGCAATAAATAAAAGGGTAAATTAATTGGAGAGAGAGAGAGAGAGAGAGAGACTGAGTGGAGCAAGGGATAGATCAAGCATATATCACCTGGATCCTTTAAGGGAACAAATACAAATATATGACTAGTGGCTGCAATACAATGTTCCATTCTTTTATCTATAACAATCCTTTGTCACTAGGTTTAGCTGTGGGACAAAGACCTCCAGGACTTAGTAACAGTTTGAGGAACAGGCGGATCACATGAGCAACATAACAACAGTTAGGTACATACTGTGCATGCAGCTCAGCATATAGCAATGAAACCAGATGCTGAGTTCAGCACCCCTGACTCTGAAAGCACAAAGCAGGCAATGCGTGGCTGAGGTGAAATAGAAATGACTCATATGAAGTTACAAACAGAAATTAATTATTTTTAGACATTAGACTGAAGAATGAGAAAGCCAATGCTACTCACAGCCTCACTGTGCAAGGCATATGCAGTGTTTAATTTTAGCATGTGTAGCGAGGTGACAAGAATGACAGAGAATCTTGCTTAAGCAAACCACAGTATTTAAAACAGAAATGATAAAAGACCATCAATACAAAACATATCCGGTGGTGTTGGTCCCGATGAAAAAAAAACAGTGAGTTGAGATCACATATAACAGACTACACAACCACACAAATGCATATTGTACACTTTATAACAATGAAGTTAAATACATACAGAGCCATGATGAAGTGACTGTAGCTCAGAGATGTGGCTGATTGAGCAGACCCACATGAGCACTAATCATGGACTGCCTCTGTATCTTAGGTAAGGTAACTTAGCACTGCTGCTAAATGGGGTCTGTGTAACCCACTGCTGGTTATTGAAATACATCTAATTGTATTACAGTATGAACAGGAAACTCATGAACAACAGTAAATAAGAATCATTACTGACTTCCATTCACAACACAACAGATAAGGTTTTAAAAGCTGTTATCAAGTTCTTTTGAAAGGAAAGAATACCATTTACAATTCTAAACAACTTACAAGATGGACATTCAGTCCTGGGCCTCTCTCAAGCACACTGGCAGTTCTACAGAATTGCTTGATAATGATTGCTCATAGAGGATAAGGTTGAGCCCACCAAACTTCACATACATTTTGTAACCTGACAAATACAGAATATAAAATGATAGACTAGGAATGATTCAAGATCTTCTTTCAACAGTTTTAAAAGGTTAATATTAGTTGCACTTTAATTTTGCAGTTTCCAATTCTTTGCCGATTCCTATGCTATGAATTAACGTCAGATTGCCATTGCAATGTGTTTTACTATACTGAACTTTACTGTTTGGTTTACCACTGTGTATTGTCGTAAAAGTGAAAAGAATTGAACTTGATTCATTTTACTGAACTAGTTTTGCTTCAAAAATATTAAACATTTTAGGACCTTTTCAGATATGGTTTGTTGCAAAATTAACCTATTTTTAGACCCTTTTGCATTCACACCACACCTCAGTGCAAACTAAATCACTTCATTGAGAATTCAGAACTGATCTTGCTTTCAAACAATAATGAAATGATAATCCCGCTCTCTTTGACATTTGGAGTAAGTGAGGCTGGCATAGTTGAAAGGTCATGTTGTCACATGATTTGTCATTTAGAGTAAGTCGGGCTGGCATGAGGCAGGTTGTTCAGTCCTGGATCCTCGAAGCCAGGTAAGATTTACACACAAATTATTAGAATGTAATATTGGAGCAACAGAAAACCAGAACCACCCAGAATGATTGACCATAAGAAATGCATTGTGTGTTAGCTTTGATTAAGAATCCCACACTCCTGTAGGGAAACACACAGTATGCTACTAGCTCTTTAAACACTAGAACCTGTGCAGAAGGTTTCATAGAAATGTTTGCCTCCCAGCATTGATGGAAGTGCTATCAACGTGTCTTCTATTGTTTGACACATTCCACCACTGTCCCCCTTGGTTATTTATATCTCCAATGGTTTGTCAGTTCTGGGACAATAACTAAAGTGTCTCCCACAGATCGGACTCTGTATGATCATTCTGGTAGGTATGAAAGTAGAGAGTACGTAGATAAAAGAGAAAGACCATTTTGATTAATTGAATATTCAGGTATTTTTCAAAACAACATTCATTTTTCCCAGTGGTTTTCAGTATCTGGAAGTTTTAACTGTTGCGTATGTTACAGTGTCTTCATCAGGTGCAGAGCTGGGTTTCTTCTTGGTGACACGGGCAGTGTTTATTTCTGAGTAGGCAAGTGTGTCGTCCTGTTGCTTTGAAGTCTGCTTAGGCTTACTCTGCAATAAATTATCAGATTGGAGAGAGATCAGGATGGCGAAACCGTACTAAACAAACTGTCCAAACAAAGAGATACAACCTAATAAAAGTAAACCGCCTTTTATCCATCTGTAAATATATATCAGTAGCTGCACAATATCTTCTTATTATACCCTATCCACGTTACTAAAAACAATACCTAAACAATGTGTAATATGTTGACATCATGTCATTATCATTCACTTTGTTCACAGTCGTGTTTAAGCATGTGATTATCATGCATTACTTAGGTTGTGTGAATGAGGCATTAGACACTCTCAACGTTCCTCTACTCCATACCTGCTGTAAGGTTCCAATACAATTTATACACTCCTCAACTAAGAGTTTTCACCTACAGCCTATTTACAGGGCAAATGTAGCCATTAGTCAATGGAACCCAAAGATGTCAAAATACCCTTTCCTGGAGCAAATTCAAATCACTCAACTCATTACATAAGGTCTAAATGAACTTTACAAAACAGTAATAATAACAGTACCTGGATTATTATCAGAGATTCTGTATATCCAATGTTTTATGTGTGTTTTTATAACTTTGCATGATCTTATAAACCTGTATTGTTCACACAGTGATGGTAAATACTGAAAAAACATGTATCAGTCAGTCCGGCTTGCAGAATTTAGTGGTCAAGTTTGACATGTCTCCAGCAGTATATTTTGCTTGACTAAAATGATAAATGATTGAACTGTATCCATTTAAATAAGAAAGAACCTGGAAATGTACAAGCAAATTGTGTGAGAGACATGTAACATATAGTACTTACCACCGTGGTGTATACAGGATCAGTCTGGACAGCAGGGTCTGGAATGGAATTGTATCAAATACATTAGTTTCCTAGTTTGAATGGGATGGAAACAGCTAGTGACACACTATGCATTAGTAACATCAAGATATATTTTTGCACCAAAGGCTGAACAATGGAAGACTGCAGTAAACACTCACCCAGGAATCATGCTTTAATATAGAGCTGAATATGATTGAGGGACACAATAAATTGACTCAGCAAGATGAAGAAGTCCCCATCATTTAAACATACTTCATTTGTATCCATTATGGTGAAGAATGCTGTGCCCTACCTCGTTTGGATTGCAGACACTTCAGCACTCCTCCTATCAGCAGTACCAGCAGCACAAGGATCCCAGATCCTACCCCTGCACCCAGGTACAGAGCTGGAACAGATCCTGGGGGATCCACAAACAAATGGGATTCATTGGAAGATCCAGTTAAATATGTGTAAACCGATTCTATAACTCACTAATAACCTATTGACATAAAAGCCTGATCAAGATGTGTTGAAAACAAATATAATCCAATCCTGTTTTTACAGTGCCCTGATCTTGCAGCATGTGAATAGGGTACATACAGTGTGCTCCACAGTGAAGTCTTACATTGTTGGTTTTTGAGCAGGTACACCAAACACACAATAAACAATTTCCAGAAAGCCTAATTTTTGTAGTTGATTTAATCTGGCATAAAGTTGCTCATATGTACCAGCAATAATCAGAGCTGTGACCATTCTGATTCAATTATAATTTCTGATAAGAACATAAGAACATAAGAAAGTTTACAAACGAGAGGAGGCTATTCCGCCCATCTTGCTCGTTTGGTTGTTAGTAGCTTATTGATCCCAGAATCTCATCAAGCAGCTTCTTGAAGGATCCCAGGGTGTCAGCTTCAACAGCATTACTGGGGAGTTGGTTCCAGACCCTCACAATTATCTGTGTAAAAAAGTGCCTCCCTTTTTCACTTCTGAATGCACCTGCATCTAATCTCCATTTGTGACCCCTGGTCCTTGTTTCTTTTTTCAGGTCGAAAAAGTCCCCTGGGTCGACATTGTCAATACCTTTTACAATTTTGAATGCTTGAATCAGATCACCGCATAGTCTTCTTTGTTCAAGACTGAATAGATTCAATTCTTTTAGCCTGTCTGGATAAGACATTCCTTTTAAAAACGGGATAATTCTGGTCGCTCTTCTTTGCACTCTTTCTAGAGCAGCAATATCATTTTTTGTAATGAGGTGACCAGAACTGATCACAAAATTCTAGATGAGGTCTTACTAATGCATTGTAAAGTTTTAACATTATTTCCCTTGATTTAAATTCAACACTTTTCACAATATATCCGAGCATCTTGTTGGTCTTTTTTTATAGCTTCCCCACATTGTAGATGAAGACATTTCTGAGTCAACATAAACTCCTAGGTCTTTTTCATAGATTCCTTCTTCAATTTCAGTATCTCTCATAAAATATTTATAATGCACATTTTTATTGCCTGCGTGCAGTACCTTACACTTTTCTCTATGAAATGTCATTTGCCATGTGTCTGCCCAGTTCTGAATGCTGTCTAGATCATTTTGAATGACCTTTGTCATTCAAAATAAGTGTTTGCCACTCCTCCTATATCTGTCGTCTGCAAATTTAACAAGTTTGTTTACTATACCAGAATCTAAATCATTAATGTAGATTAGGAATAGCAGAGGATCTAATACTGATCCCTGTGGTACACCACTGGTTACTTCGCTCCATTTTGAGGTTTCTCCTCTAATCAGTACTTTCTGTTTTCTATATGTTAATCTCTCCCTAATCCACGTGCATGCATTTCCTTGAATCCCTACTGCGTTCAGTTTGAGAATGAATCTTTTATGAGGGACTTTGTCAAAAGCTTTCTAGAAATCTAAATAAACCATGTTGTATGCTTTGCTATTATCCATTGTCGATTTTTCATCCTCAAAAAAATTAAGCAGGTTAGTTAGACACGATCTCCCTTTCCTAAAACCATGCTGACTGTCTCCCAGGATACTGTTACCATATAGGTAATTTTCCATTTTGGATCTTATTATAGTTTCCATAAGTTTCTATATAATAGAAGTCAGGCTTATTGGTCTGTAGTTACCTGGTTCGGTTTTGTCTCCCTTTTTGTGGATCGGTATTACGTTTGCAATTTTCCAGTCTGTCGGTACAACCCCTATATATTAGTTATTTACTGCCTTGATTACTAACACCTTAAGAACTTACTTTTCTTTCTAAAACTTGGACTAATTTAAAATAAGTTATAGGTTTACTTATAAAAAATGAAGTTATTCACACTTGCCTATCCCATCTGTCTGTTGGCTCTTGATAGATGTGATTGGAGTTGTCATATCTCCTGTGGAAACATAAACAACAGTATGAAGCAAATTATCACCATTTGACTAAAAATGTAGCCAGCTCTTTAATATTTTTAATAATTCACTTATATTAATGTGATGATAATGTGTTCCTTTTGATGCTGTGAATAATCAGAGATATCAATACCACCCTTATAATGTATAAACCTGATCTTGTGCGGACCTCATTCCACTGATTATCTGTAGACATTTTTAAAAGGGTTTCAATGAAGCAATCTGGGGAAAACATCAGAGGGAGTCATTTTGAGTGTTTTGTTTTTATACTTGTATTTAATTCTGTAAGAGTGTGGTTCAGATTATAGGTCAGCTCTACTGGGGTTAATATTAGCGTACTGTACTTCATGGTGAGTCCTGTCAGAATGGTTTCATTTGAAGAAACTACCCCTACTGTATGCAATGATGGTTTACTCCAAGTCAATCATTCCAAATGTGAAATAGACACATATGACATAGACATTTTGTCGTAAACTTGAATTTAACTCTCTACTGCATGCTTTTGCCTTAATAAGGCAACAAAATATATCTTAATCAAGGTTCAATATGATGCAATGTGAGAATAAAGGTATTCACACTTGCCTATCCCATCTGTCTGTTGGATCTTGATAGATGTGGTTGGAGTTGTCATATCTCCTGTGGGAACATAAACAACATTATGAGAGATATCAATACCACCCTTATAATGCATAAACCTGATCTTGTGCGGACCTCATTCCACTGATTATCTGTAGACATGTTAAAAAGGGTTACAATGAATCAATCTGGGGGAAACATCAGAGGGAGTCATTTTGAGTGTTTACATGAATTAAAATGCACCACAATCTGTCTTGAAGATGTTTGCATTTCTATTCATTGCTGTGTGTTGCCCTTCTATTGTGGCCTTGTTGTGGTTCAGGGGCAGGAGCAGGAGCAGGGACTCCTCTCACTGTCAAGCAGCTAGCTGTTTAAACCCTGTTCACCGCCCTTGTTTCCTCCTCTCACTGACAAGCAGCTAGCTGTTTAAACCCTGTTCACCACCCTTGTTTCCTCCTCTTAGTCACGCCACATCTGCAACTGTGTTCTATCTGGCGGCAAGTGAAGCTCACTTCCCAGCCTTGGAGCTCCGGCAGCTTCAGACTCCCTTCAGCTGATGACTGCTCTCCACTGAGACTGAGGAGAGCTCTTCATTCAAGCTTATTTCACTCATTCTCTCCCACTCTGGGGGTAAACGAAGCTCGTTCCCCAGCCGGAGGTCTGACTGCACTGGCCTCACCTCAGAGAGGATGGCTCTCCATTGAGACAGAGGGAGAGATAATCTACCTCTTCCTAGCCTTTTCTTTCATTGCGTCTGTCCCATGAATCAGGCTAGTTAATGGCATGGCATGTTAGTTATGGGTGCTACATTTCTTTTTCATATATATATTTCTTGTGATGGTGTATCAATAAACAAGATAAATTATTTAAATGAGTCTGGAGTTCTACTTCTATCTAATTTTGTCACCACACCTTCAATCGAAAATATTTGACCTTAAAATCAAAAGCATGGCTGATTGAATTTCCCTTAGGAGGACATAGTATTGCCAAAATGAGCATCATAATATTAGCCATACTAATGATGTCAGCCCAGTCTTTATTTTGTTTTTATACTTGTATTTAATTCTGTAAAAGTGTGGTTCAGATTATAGGTCAGCTCTACTGGGGTCCTGTCAGAATGGTCTCATTTAAAGAGGCTACCCCTACTGTATGCAATGATGCTTAACTCCAAATCAATCATTCTAATTGTGAAATAGACACATTTTTTACTATGTTGTCGTAAACTTGAATTTAACCCTCTAACGGATGCTGTTGCCATAATAAGGCAACAAAATATATCTTAATCAGGGTTCAGTGTGATGCAATGTGAGGAGGTGGGGCAGCCCTTCGGGAAGCTGCATTGTAAAGGGAATGTATGCAAATGAGTTAAGAAACTTTCCTCTTTGTCTATAAAATAGTGTTATGATTTAAATCACCAGTGGTTTTTGAGAATTTTAATGGCGCCTTCTGCTTTAATTTCCAAAATTAGATTTTGTATCCTGAAAGCTACAGCATGCAGTTTGCTCAAAAGTACATACTGATCATGCATTGCTTGAAAGCTACATCATGCAAAGAGAGGTCATTTCTAACCAATATAAATCTTTCTATAGATAATCGTTTCATAATCTTTTCAATAAATAATAAAATAAAAGAAGGGACGATACAAGCAATGAGGTTGCAAAGGCATTCAGAGTGAATAATCCCAGCGTAATAATCCAGGTTATAAGTATAAAATGAATGGCATACCAGTCTAGAGAGGATAGGCTAAGATTATACAAAGCCCTAGGTAGACCCCACCCAGAATAATGTGTGCAGTTTTGGTCACCTCACTACAAAAAAATATATCATTGCACTCAAAAAGGTACAGAGAAAGGCAACTAGGCTGATCCCAGGACTGAATGAAATGAGCTATGAGGACAGGTCAAAACAATGAAATATCTTCAGCCTAAAAAAAATAAGAGAAACAGGGGACTTGATTGAAGTCTTTAAAATCATAACTGGTATAGATAAATTTAACCCAGGACACTACTTCAAATTTAGCACAGAAAGAAGAACAAGAGGGCATACATGGAAGACGAGTAAAAGCAAGTTTAGAACAGAAGGTAGGAAGCACTTTTTTACACAGAGAGTTATAAATGCATGGAATAGCCTGCCAGGTGAAGCAGTAGGCTTGGGAACACTGGGAACATTTGAAAAAGACTAGAGTATGTGCTTTTAAATTAGTTCCCTCAGTAGGGGATAATGGTGTGATAACAAGAAACGAGCGTTGATGGGCTGAATGGCCTTTTCTCGTTCCTAAACATTTCTTTAGTACCAAAAGTGCAGTATGTATGTCTTCTTCACACCAGAAAGCAATTGCTTTCTAGAGTTCCTCATCAATTAAAATAACAAATATAGGAATGAATGGACTTACTGCCCAAGAGATACAGTATAAGTAAATATTTTTGATTTACAGAAACAATTACGTTGAACTGAGAACATGTACAAACAAATTATTCATGTTCAGTTTTTTATAGTTATTTTGTTTATTATAAATATTGACCATGAAAGCCATTGATTTCTATACATATACTGCTTTTGTAAAGTTTCTAGTTAGATTTTTCCTATGAAATAAAGCACTAAAACTAGCCGTGTGTGCTTTGTTTTTACTGCCTTAACTGCACAGTGTTGCCTCTGGGCAACACAATCTATGAATGACAAGGAGAGGGATGAACATTAAAAAAAAAACTAACTAGAATTATATTCAGAATGCCTTAAATAAAAAGAAACAAAAAGTCATGCAGTAGAGGGTTTAATCAGAAAACTTAATTGAAAACAAAATAAACAGAGACTTGCCTGTCAGTTTCTGTTGGGATGGAGTTGTCATATATTCTGTGGGAATATAAACAACAACAATTAGAAACTAAAGCTGAGGTGGCAGTTTCTCTAATAAATAATTCAGACCAACAATTATTAAACCTAGGGCTTGTGATGATCTCTTCAGATTCATGAACTGCATGGAAATTGATCTTTGCAACACTTTAAAGCAGTTTCGTGTCTAATTGAAACTACTTGAGAGACACAATAGTTAACATGTCATCAAGCAGACAAACATTAAAGGAGATTCAGTTCTATCCTCCATCCCCATACCAGCTTTAGAATATATCATAGACTATTAAATGATGGTCTTTGCAGTGCAATACAGCACACATTGAAACAAGTAAATAAATTTAAAAAAAAGACTGTGCTGTGCTGTTTTGCTTTTCTATATGGCAAACCATATTTTATTATATTTAGTTTACTATACGAAATGCCCCAAATGCATTTTTTTTATTTTAATCTTTACCATTGTAGTATACCGCCACATGGGACATTTGTTGTTAGTTTCACCTTACTAACAATACTGTACAGAAGACTCACAAACACCTTTACAGATGTTGGTTTTCACAAAGTCCCCTCAGCTGATGACTAAAAGGAGGGCTGTATGTACCACTGTTTAGATCAATTGAATAGACCCCAGTGTGTCACAAATATAACGTTTTCAATAATTAATAAACACATACACACATTAATCAGGTCTATTCAATTTATCTAAACCATGGCAAATCTAAATACAGAGATCATTCTGTTATTGTCAAATGTGCTAAACCTGAACACAGAGATTCACACACACACACACACACACACACACACACACACACACACACACACACTACTTTCACAAATTCCACCAGTGTTTGGATCAATTGAATCGACCCCACTGTGACACAAAGTATTCAGCTCAGTCCTTACCTGTCACATGAAGGTAGACTGGGCGACTGCGTTTGCTGTTTGTTGAGTTTACAAGCTTCTCTTTTCCATACACACAGGTGTAATTTCCAGTATCACTCCTCTTAACCTTTTTAATGGAAAAGGTGGCACCTGGTACACCTTTGGGATCGGCTTGTGAATCGACATGACTGCCATTTTTATATAGATGGAACTCTTTTCCTGCTGTTTCTCTGAGTTCAGCTGGTATCATACATTTAAATGATACATCCATTCCTTCCATTGGGTTGTGTTTGTCTAGCTGAAGTGTGAGCTGATATCTTGACTCTGAAAATACAGTTTAACTTGTTAAAAACATGCCTTCAGAACGCAGCTAAAATATGAAAAAACAGTAGATTCTTGCAAATCCAAACCCTGTTCAGATTGAGTTATAGTTATAGTTATAGTTGATGATAAAACTGTCATAACCATTTGAATAACTCATTCAGAGACAACTATTTTATTCTCACAGATTGAACTTTCTCCAGCTGACCTCAGTAAGCATTTAATTACCAGAGCATGGGTATTGTGCATGGGAAATTCATTTTAAATATTTTAATACAATTTCAAGACAAATTTAAAAAAAATATCACCAATTGACTGAAGTATTGTATTATACATATATGCTACACATTTGTAAAATAACATTAGCTGAATGATTTAGGATCTAAAAGCACTTTATTGTCTTGCATGATTGGATATCATGTCATTCTTAAAACCATTTTGTATCTTTAAGTGTTTTTTATCAATAGTTTTAAAGGTATTAACTTTGTCAACTCCATTTTGTTGTTGTTTAATGAAACTCTGTATGACATTTTTATCTGGTCCTGAGTGCTGGTGCTACATTAACATACTTGTACAAACAAAAATTCCAAACTCTTAGGGCCTCATTTACTAAGCGGCAGTAATTTGGCTAGAATTGCAGGAGGAAAACTGAGATGACTGCACATGGTATTTCCAAAGTGTCAAGCCCTATTTACTAACTAATTAAAAGCAAAAATACCAGTTGGAAAAATTCTAATTAGCATACAAATTGCGGGTGTCAACAGGTCTGAAGTTGCGCATGATATTTATTCTACTGACAACAGGTGAAGGAGCTTACTTACTGGTGGTGGCAGGGATAAAAATATGAGAGACAGATAAAAGAAAATATGCAGAAATAAAATAATATTTTACTATATACGCATCCTACAACAATGTGAAGCCTACAATGCATCAGCATGGTTTGTTTTGTATTACGTGTAGGACAGACTAAAACAAAGCCTGCTAGGTATTCATTGAATTTTACTACTGTACTGTTTAAGCCTATTGTACATAACTATATTTGTACATACTGTAATGTAATGTGTACAAACACATTAATGTTATTTTAATATGACCTCATATATATTAGGCTATTAATTATTTTTTTTTCTAAAATACATAAATCGATTGAAAATGTATTAATTAATGTTGACATAAATATAGATACAAATATATGAATAATGAGCTAACTAAAATACAGATAAATGCACTTGGGGTCGAATCAATTCAACTGTTTGACACAATGGTACAAGATTAATCAAGATTAATTGTTACAACCTAACCTCCCAACTTTGTTAAAGTCAAAAATAACCTGCAGAAATATATTGTAAAATGGGCTAAACCTCAACACAATTCAATCTAAAGAGACTCACACACACACAGTTTTTACAATGGTATACCACTCTTTGGATCAATTGAATCAACTCCACAAAGTATTCAGCTCAGTCTTTACCTGTCACATGAAGGTAGACTGGGCGACTGCGTTTGCTGTTTGTCAAGTTTACAAGCTTCTCTTTTCCATACACACAGGTGTAGTTTCCAGTATTACTCCTCTTAACATTTTTTATGGAAAACGTGACACCTGGTATGCCTTTGGGATCAGCTTGTGAATCTACACGGCTGCCATTTTTATATAGATGGAACAAACCCTCTTTTCCTGCTGGTTCTCTGAGTTCAGCTGGTATCATACATTTAAATGATACATCCATTCCTTCCATTGGGTTGTGTTTGTCTAGCTGAAGTGTGAGCTGATAGCTTAACTCTGAAAATACAGTTTAACTTGTTAAAAACATGCCTTCAAAACGCAGCTAAAATATGAAATGACAAAACAGTAGATTCTTGCAAATCCAAACCCCATTCAGATTCATCATAATCTGTACCATATTCAAAACACTTTATCTATTCTTATGTTTGATATTTTTGTAAGTTATAGTTGATCATAAATCAGAACCATTTGAATAAGCATGGTTCGGATTAGTGGGAGTCTTGTGCATGGGAAATTTAGTTTAAATATTTTAATATATTTTCAAGACTAATTAAAAAAATCACTGCTAAAAAAATCACTGCTAATAATATCAAGCACTAGAAATACAGCTTTGTAAAACATGTGTCCTGAGGCATAACTTGAAAGCCCACAGCTTTCCACAAGCAGTATCACTAGAAATGGTAATAAACTATAATTCCTCGATAATAATCAACAACACCTTATTAAGATGTTAATAGATGCTTCATATACACTGTGCTTGTTTTTTCAGAAATAATGATGTTGAAGACACTTCAGAGTAAACGGCCTTCTGAATTTCACTCTAAAGGTTATTAATTTCTAATGTAATGAAGCATTAAATGATTGTATCTTATTATGCAAAGTGTCAGAGACACACATACCTGATAAAACCACCAGCAAGTCTCCAAGTGCAAAAACTGAAAAACAAATTAACCATTTTACAAATAAGAAAATTAACAAGTCAAATTTACTGACATCAAAAAGTTATCAAAGAAATAATACTTACATAGCGTGACAACTTTTACATTCCAAGGCATAATAGAATGCTGTTCACTTAATCTCTGAAACAAACACTGTACTGTTCCTCAATCTGTGACACAACTAAATGTAACAGTGCACACTATGAGATTATAATACAGCAATGGAAACTCATGCGTAATAGAAATGTGTGCTTCCGTTACGCATAATCAAATGAATATCAATGTGGCAACAAAAGATCAAGAGTGAAATAGTTTGAGTTCTTCGTACTCTCTCATTGGTGTCATCTAAACACTGCAACTAAAAATATTGTTCATGTCTTAATAAATGGCAGTGAATCTATTCCATTGCACGCACTGTAAGCCCACACATCTGGCAATCAATGTATAACATGTAGGCCTGGATTTACACAATGTGGGTTTATATTTGACTATTTTTATTTTCGACATTATTTCTTTTAAGGCTGCATCAGGTGAGGGTGAGGGAGTTAAATCTATTAACATATTTATGAATGTTAATGTGAATGAATTCATGTCAGCAATTTAATATTGATGTCATGTTATTTGTAGAAAATTAATTTAAAAAAAAGAAAGATAACAGGCAGCAGCGGTGTGTAAACAGGATCTGTAAACTCAGATACACAATATCTAGCACATCATATACACTGATAACTGAAGGCAGTTTTGAAGTGGAGTCAGTTTACACTTTTGGTTCGCAGGTATGGCAGTACAAATGTCAGCATCCCGGATCAGAGGAACATAATCTTCCAATCAGCTTTTAAAACACGCAATGCAGAAGTTAATTCTCATTGATTGGTACCCAATTGTAAACGTGAGTGAAGGGCAGGTTTTCTTGTTGTGAAATCAACACGTTAATGAATGGGTTTATTTAATACCTGCTGATAAATACTTCTTAAAAGCAACTCCAAGTAGGAGTATCAGCACAGCCCTAGAAATGAATAGGGATGGAAGACTGCGGCCTGGAATGAGTTCCAGGAGGTTGGCTATAAAGAGCTGATACCCCCATCGAGAGGGCAGTATTCTCACACAGTGCCTTGTGATATGGACGTGTGTCTTTCTGAGCAGACCTGATGGAAAAACTGCCACCTCCCGAACACTCAAATGTGCACGCCACAAAAAACAACATGAAAATCAAAATAACTGTAAAGCCACAAATCCAGTCAAATTGTAACCACCATAGGGAATGAAGTCAGCACACACTGCTGTCTCAGTGCTGAGCACTATAGCTGTAGCTAGTACAGTTTTTCCTCCAGATCTGCTGAGAAATGACATTATAATTCAGATTGTAGATTGGACATATTAACATTTTAACCCCTCTTTTATCTTTTGAATCCTACAGAAAGAGTGTTTAAAGATTTAAAGAGACAATGTCACAATGTTCATGATTGAAAGGACGTCACTCTACCCTCTAACACTGTGGAGATATTAATGGTTGAAAATTGGAATTTAAGAAAGAAATGACATTGAAACCACATGGCCACTAGGGGCTGTAGCGCAACAGAATCCAGCTGTGTGACTCTCCCCAGGTTTAGACACAGTTTGATGCTTAGTTGTGTGTATTTATTACAAATGTGCTCTACAGAAGCTACTGTGTATGTTTCTAGAAGGAATGCAAACATCATTAAAAGTTAATTATTAAGATGAATTATATAGAAAAATAGGGGCTATTTCTATTTTGCATTTTTGTAATCTAATGTATTTTTGTTGTTTACAGAAATACTTTAATTGCATCATTGCTTTTTCTTCATTTAGTTTTTGGTTTTGTGTGTTTATTAATATCAGCCTGCTGTCTCAGGTTCATTGTGAGTGGGCAATATCATTGTTTGGATCTGTACCAGCCTTAGATTAATAATAGATTAAACTTTGCACTACTGGATCTTACTGATCATTGCAATGTATTTAAAGTTGCACGATTGGATCGTATTGGTCCTTGTAATACATTTAAATTCACATGACTGGATACACTCATTGTGTTCTGAGTAAGTTCTAAATTGAGATACAGTATGCAATATATTTGCCTGATTGGATACCATTTCATTCTTAAAACCATTTGGAATCTTTAAGAGTTTTGCATCAATGAAAGAGTTTTAAAGGCATTCACTTTGTCAACTCCATTTTTTTGTTTTTGTTTAATGAAACTCATGAGTAGCACATTCTGATCTGGTCCTGAGTGCTGATCCTCTCGGGTATTTTACATTAACATACTCGTACAAACAATTCTGCAGGTGGCCGACTGGACAAGTAGGAATAATACTAATGAGACAACTTAGATCAAAATATTTATTATGCACAACAAAATAAACATATCCAAAAGAAATGCCATTTTCATCTACATAATAAAGAGTGTGTGTGTGTGTGACTAATGAAGCTAACAGTAACCCTGTAATGTCAGCAGCACTCTGCAGCTCTGTGCTGTAAGTTCAGTGTGCAAGATGGAAATCATAACAAATCTCATTGACATTGTTGTGTGAATTATGAATCAAACTGCAGTGTATCAAGTTCATGCTCCCTCTTGTCACAACGCTAATTTCCTGTTCCCACAACTCATCACTCATTCAGAGCACCAGCTTTGTTATAAGCGGGAGCCTGATCTGGATACACTGTGATGATTTTAAGAGAAATGATCTTCTCCTGATAAACACTCCTGAGAAATGTATTTCCATAAGGTGTGAAAAAAACATGAATAAATTGAAGAAGGTATGAAAAATAGATACAGCAAAAGCAAAGTATTGTGTTTCTAGTAAACACTGCAGGGTGTTCAGTAACACTTTATACAATCAGCAATGTTGAATTCAGAAACTCAGAAACTAAATGTCATGCAGCCTTACAATAAGCTTGTACATGCTATCAGAGAACACAAGAGAGCAACACTTTTACTTTGCTTTCACAAAGTGGTGCTTTTTGTAGATCTCTCCTTTTCCTCGCAGGATATTTCTTTGTAACTTGTGAGCTGTTGGTGTCGTATTACAAGAGGTGTTAAACCTGCACTGCAGATCAAAGGACATCGTTGAAGGATGGGCTGGTTTATTGTCCATTGGTGTCTGTAAGAGAGCAGCATTTTATTAGGTACAAATAGCCTTTAGAACCATCTTCAGCAAACCCAGCTAATTGCATCCACACAGTTCATTTTTTCCTTTTAAAAACTCATTGGCAGTGTACAGCATGCTGATTGTATAATTGAGGTTATTTAACATAGTTTTTTTTTCTTTTTGGGAATGCAGATGGTGCAGTGGGGTGCACTTCACACTGAAGGTTGATTAAGCAAGGTTCCACTGTATATTACAATATATTTGAAAATACAGTCTAATATATTGATTGAACAGTATATTACGATATATTTTGGATAACCAAATATATTGCATATAATACATATTTCATCATATTTTAAAAATACATTGGAAATGTAGTTGTTTTTCTGAAAGGAGAATCTGCCCCCTAATCTAATATGTAATCATCGAATCACATATATGTTAGGACCCCAACCAGACATACACCCCCATCTAGATCTGGTCGACCACATCGGGTCGGGGTTAATTAAAATGAAATCTTTTTGTGCTCAGGGTGG
This sequence comes from Acipenser ruthenus, assembly GCF_902713425.1. NCBI lineage: Eukaryota > Metazoa > Chordata > Actinopteri > Acipenseriformes > Acipenseridae > Acipenser > Acipenser ruthenus. The sequence goes on along the minus strand of NC_081241.1, from coordinate 4,959,920 downwards.
GGTTGACCGAAAATTCACTTAACCCGAATCTGATCTGCAGAATCTTCTGAAGACACAGCCTAACTCAAGCAGTCAGCAGCAATGTCACAGTGCTCATAAGAACATATAAGAACATAAGAAAGTTTACAAACGAAAGGGGGCCATTCGGCCCATCTTGCTCGTTTGGTTGTTAGTAGCTTATTGATCCCAGAATCTCATCAAGCAGCTTCTTGAAGGATCCCAGGGTGTCAGCTTCAACAACATTACTGGGGAGTTGGTTCCAGACCCTCACAATTCTCTGTGTAAAAAAGTGCCTCCTATTTTCTGTTCTGAATGCCCCTTTATCTAATCTTGTAACCTCCTTTTTTCAGGTCGAAAAAGTCCCCTGGGTCGACATTGTCAATGCCTTTTAGAATTTTGAATGCTTGAATCAGATCACCGCGTAGATTCAATTCTTTTAGCCTGTCTGAATACGACATGCCTTTTAAACCCGGGATAATTCTGGTTGCTCTTCTTTGCACTCTTTCTAGAGCAGCAATATCCTTTTTGTAACGAGGTGACCAGAACTGAACACAATATTCTAGATGAGGTCTTACTAATTCATTGTAAAGTTTTAACATTACTTCCTTTGATTTAAATTAAACATCTTGTTGGTCTTTTTTATAGCTTCCCCACATTGTCTAGATGAAAACATTTCTAAGTCAACATAAACTCCTAGGTCTTTTTCGTAGATTCCTTCTTCAATTTCAGTATCTCCCATATGATAGTTACAATGCACATTTTTGCTGCCTGTGTGCAGTACCTTACACTTTTCTCTATTAAATGTAATTTGCCATGTGTCTGCCCAGTTCTGAATGCTGTCTAGATCATTTTGACGTCGTCGGTCTTCCTATTAAAGCTATAGCACCACATTAGCTGTGCAGTACACAACAGAGTACCATCAGTTTTGCTTTATTCAGAATAAAATAACACATCAATAGCAACTTAAACATTCTACATTTGTTTAATTCTAAAAAAAAATAACATTAATTAAATTATCTGAATAGTGCAACTGGTCCAGAATGCTGCTGCTGCAAGAATACTGACAAGTACACAATGTTTATCCTTAGTGACATCACTGTAAATATTGCAAGGGAGCAGGTCAGTTGTTAGGTTGATAGGTGGTTTTACGGTTAGCGGTGGTGTAGTTCACCTTAATGATAATGATTATAGTATTAAAGCTGCTGTTTGAGAATACCCTTGTTGTAAAAATGACGCTAAAGTTAAACACGAAGAGCAAGTGAGCTGCTTACTAAATGTCTGTAAAGGAATTCCCTTGCTTTTGATCCAGCTATGTCCAAAGACAACGCACGTCCGCCCGCCACTTAACAATCAAAGAGGTGCCATTCGGGAGAAGCAGAACGGTCCTGCAGAGCACTGCTTTTTGCTTCAGTTACATCTGGCATAGCTATGTACGTGTTGCAGTGCCTCTGAACAAGGGAGTTGACAAACTTGTAAGTACAAAGATGAACTGTGGTTTTATGCACCCAAAATACATTGCTAACTACCCTGTACTCAGCTGAGTAACCCTAACCCTGTATTCAGCTGAGGATGTCAGCCTATACTAAGCAATCACCACTCTTTTTTTCCACTGGCACAGGAGGCCGTACGTAATTCCTTTTTGGCTGCATATCTCCTTTACTAGTTCCACTATAATGCTGAATGTTGCCCCGATGATGCGAAAGGACTCCATCTACTGCAGATCTATGAAAGAGTGATGCAGCACAACCTCTTCCCACCAGCAAGATGGATGAGTAAGTGTCCAAACCGTCCTTTCGTTAGCCATTGGCATTAGATAACAAGACATAAGGATTTGCTGGTAGAGGATGTTTGGTGGTTTAAGCTCCCGAACAAAGGCAAAACATCCACGGTTCCCAATCCAGACAGCCTTAGGAGCATACGTGGAAGATGTGTGGCACAGAGCTTTAGAGTCCTACGTCTCCGCCGGTTTTCAGCCATGGTGATCTGTAATACTTCTGTTGGTCAGTTTCATTTTATACCTCCCAGTTAATTTTTAATGAATGAGTCGTAAGATAAATGAGTTGAAACGGATTCAATACAAATGACATGCCACCCTGCAAATGACATTTAAAAAACAATTTGGGCAAGAGCAGTAAAACACATTATTAACCAACCAGGCACGAGGTATTTTGCTTTATTACAGCAACTTAGATTACTCGTGTACAAGTTCTCTGCGCACAGAAACCACATTTTAACAAAATTTCACTAGTAATCTTCAAAAACAGTACGAGTACTTTATGCATAGCTAATTTACATATCAACCCCGACCTTTCCCCTTCATTTGCATGACGTCTGGTGAAAAGCCCAGTTTACTCTAGTAAAATAAATTGAGCGAATGGAAACCCCAAAAAGCATTTTACACAAGACATTTTTCTTGAGCAAATGTCTCGAGTTAAAAAAAAAAACGCATGGAAACTCCACCAATGATGGTCCTCTGTTGTGTACTACACAGCTAATGTGGTACTGTTGCTTTAATTGGAAGACTGACGCATACTGTGACATTGCTGCTTACTGCTTGAGTTAGATTGTGTCTTTGGATGATCTTCTTCAGATCAGGTCCGTGTTAAGTGAATTTTCTGCATTGCGATGGGGTCATTCGCAAGACAACCAAACACAAAAAGGGTTGGGGTTCTAAAATTTTAATTAACCCCATTACCAGCTTTCATCTACAGCTCTTATCGTTCGTTGTTTGTTTGGTCCCCCTCCTCACCTGCCTCCACCTTGCAGAGTGCCTTGCCTAGGGAGAGGGTGGCCTCAATTAGTATAGTTAGTTGATTATAGTTTTGCCAGCGTAGGGGCAGCTATTGAGATCCAATGGGCCATGGGCCAAATTCAATTAATGAATCATTTACGGGCATGTTTATCTGCAAATTCAATACATTGATTCATTTCATTCCATTGGTGGGTGTCTCCTTTCTTTTTTTATGATTGTGGCAAACTGATTTGCAGTGTGCAGGTGTAGATGTGATGCAATGCTTAAACAGATGACAGACAACAAAGTTCACGGGCCAAACAACCCTTTATTTATTTTTATAATCCGGGTCATTTGGCACCCGTAAATAATAATCCCTGGCTGTACTGCACAGTGAAACCTCGGGGTTCAGTCCAGAAATAATAAACACACTATAAACACACACAGAACACAAACACGATCACATGTACAGAGTGAGTGCTAATGTGCAATTGGTGAAATAGTTAGTGAACAGTAGCGCAGTGCTGTCCAGGTTGGTGCTGGCCTTTAGTGACAGCTTCCGGTACCTGTTAGCCGTCTAACAAGAACAAACGAGTACAATTAGAATGACAAAACAAACACAAAGCACTCACGGTTACTCTACAGTCCTTCAGCAGTTCTCTCGCAACTATAACAAAGGAACAGTTTGCTTTACCACATCTCCTTTTGTACCTTCAACCACTCCCCCTTGGTTAGCGAGTGCAATCGCTTTTCCTCCAATCCACGATTTCCACATCACCTCCTGTCTGGAGCGATGACTTAGTGTACTGTGGCTCCTCCCCCTTTCTAGATGGCCGACTTCCACATTTCCCAGGAATGAATTGCCAAACCATCCAGTCCAGGGAACACTGTTCCCTTTAAACAGCACCCTCACAGGTCGGGAGGGAGATTTATAACCAAGATTTATTCTTTCTCTGTCTCAATTGTTTTTTTTATTTTATTTTATTTTTTCTTTCCTTTTTCTTTTTAATAAAAAAACAAACACAGAAAACCGAAATAAATAACTATTTACACCCTTGCCACAGCTTGCACATTTGGAAAAAAGACACCGAAAGATAAGTTCAAATAATTTAAAGTAGTCAGATTGGCTGCAGTTGCACTCCATGCCTGTATAGTCATTGGACATGCCCTATTAATCCTGGCTGTGGAGCATTCCAAAAGAACAATGCTTCTGAAGTTTGAGAGCCAGGTAGTAGTCACAGGAGGAGTAGGGTCTATCCAAAGCCGTAAGATAGATTTCTTGGCTATGATTAAACTTGCCAGAAGTATCCTGCTCTGGTGTTGAGAGAGGCCCAGGGAGGAATCATCGTTCATTAAAAACAGAACCAGATTTTTTGTTATCTGAACCTCTGTCAGCTCAGAAATAGTTTGAGCTGCTCTATCCCAAAACGCAGCCACAATTGGACACTGTGAAAACATATGTAGGTACAATGCACCAGTCTGACAAGAAACAAAATGTTAGAACTTGAAGCTACTGCACTAACAAGTAACTACGATGTGATAGGTATTTCAGAAACTTGGTTGTCTGAAAGTGATGCAAATGAATATAATAGTGGGTACACACTGTATAGGAAAGACAGGCAGGACAGAAGAGGCAGAGGGGTAGCACTATACATAAGAAATAGTCTTGAAGCCCAGGTTTTAAATCTGGACGAAGAAAACAACGCCAAATCAATAAATCAATATGGGTCAGAATAATGGACAAAAATTCAAAGGGCATAATAATGGACACCGAGCAAAATAATCTGTTAATGACATTAGAAATGCATGTAAAAGGAGAAGCCATACTAATGGGGGACATAAAATGGGAAAACCCAGTGGGGAGCACGACGGACGAAATTGAAATGGTGGAAACGACAATTTGTCAAGGCACCGACTAGAGGGGAGGCATGTCTTGATTTAGTCTTTTCAAATAATGAAGACAGAATAACTAAAACAGAGGTCAGAGAGACATTGGCAAACTCAGACCACAACATGGTCCTCCTAGGCCATTGAACGGTTTTCTCAGCTTTTTCCGGAGAAAGAACGACTAGAGACATAGGCTCTACGTCTTTTTGATGATGTCGGACAGGGTCCGACATCTGACCGGAAAGGGAAAATTGTAATGTCGGACCTGGTCCGACATAGGATCGCAAAGAGTTAAATATCAAAAATAAGAAAAACCTGGGAGAGAGAAGTCTTCTTGGAGTTTCTGGAACGTCTGAAGGACTTTACTGTTGAAAATATCTTTAAAACTAAACACACCTCTATTTGACCAAACAGGGTATAAAAGAGGCTTACCTCCCATCAGTAAATGATTATTATTCCAGATTGGGATGACTGAGAAATTTTAAAGGGGCTTCCCATAAATGTTTCCACATCGTACCAAGGTTTTATTGAATTTGCAACAATGGGGCCAAATTTGAAATTTAGGGTTTTCTTGGGGATGCCAGTAAATAATAAGTCTGTAATCTGTGTAGGCGGACTATGAATTATGAACTTGCGCCAGGCGATCTCTGAGTCTACATTGGTCCATGCTTTTAAAGCCCTAACTTGAAAAGCCCAATAGTATCATTTAAGATCAGGAAGAGACAATCCACCATTGACTTTAATGCGTTGCAGTACTGATAGACGAATACGTGGACCCATTTCATTCCAGATAAATTTAGATATCATAGAAGTTTTTTTTTTTTAACTGGTGATTATTTATTCCAACTGACATATGTTTTTTTTTATTGTTTCAACTTCACAACATGTCCCAGTATATTTTTATTTAGTCAGGTTTAGAGAATAAAGAATAAATTCAGACTAACCTAAGATCATATTTACAGTTATTTAATTAACTGCACCACAAATATAAATATATATATATATATATATATATATATATATATATATATATATATATATATATATACACTGCACTCTATTCATCTAGTATTCTATTCATCCAGTGTGTATATATGAATGACTTGTGATCAATCAGAAAATGGTATGTACTCCATAAGGGAAGCTTCCTTACCATCCCCATGGTGCTTCCTCTGTCTGCTTCTGAAGTCTTCCCCCACAATAACTGAGAGGACAAGAAGGATCCCCAGGGATAGGAAGATTCTGATGTCATTCCCCAGCCCGTACGACTCTGAATTGAGGAGAAAACAGAATTAGTGGTTGAACAGGCTGTGTGGGGACACAAGACAGGTAATAAAATATATAAAATACATATATATATATATATATATATATATATATTATATATATATATATATATATAAAAACTGCAGTGTACAAAATTGAAGGCTTATGAAATAAAAGGTTTTTAAAAAATGTACACAAAAGGTTTAAAAGATTAAATAAATATTTTATTTTCAGGACATTTTGGGCAAAAGCCCTTCTTCAGGTGTTTAAAAAGAAAAGGAAACACAGTGCAGTAAAATTGTTATTATTCAATTCAAATTGTAATTATACAAAAATTCTGTGGATGGTGTCATGGTTATTAGAATAAAATGTTCATTCCCAGAGAATGAACTGGGAACTTTGGAACCTCTGGGACTGAACAATCTATTTTAATAACCATGACACCATCCACAGAATATTTGTATAATTACAGTTCTTGAATAACAACAATTTTACTGCACTGTGTTTACTTTTCCAGTTAAATATGTGTAAACCGATTATATAACTCACTAATAACCTAGTGATATAAAAGCCTGATCAAGATTTGTTTAAAACAAATGTAATCCAATCCTGTTTTTACAGTGCCTTGATCTTGCAGTATGTGAATAGGGTACATACAGTATGCTCCACAGTGAAGTCATACATTCTTGGTTTTTAAGCAGGTGCATCAAACACACAATAATCACGCTTTACAGAAAGCCTAGTTTTTGGAGTTGGTTTAATCTGGCATGAAACTATCCATATGTACCAGCAATAATCAGAGCTGTGACCATTCTGATTGAATTATAATATCTGATATGTTAATTATTTACTGCCTTGAATATTGACACATTAAGAATGTACTTTTCTCTCTAAAACTCTGACTACTTTAAAATAAGTGATAGGTTTACTTATAAAAATATAGTTATTCACACTTGCCTATCCCATTTGTGTGTTGGGTATTGTTAGATGTGGTTGGAGTTGTCATATCTCCTGTGGGAACATAAACAACGTGTAGAAAAGTATCACCATTAGGCTAAAAAGGTGGCCAGCTGTTTAATAATTTTAATGATCTTGTGCAGACCTCATTCCACTGATTATCTGTAGTCATGTTAAAAAGGGTTTCAATGAATCAATCTGGGGGAAACATCAGAGGGAGTCATTTTGAGTGTTTACATGAATTAAAATGCACCACCATCTGTCTTGAAGATGTCTGCATTTCTATTCATTGCTATGTGTTGCCCTTCTATTGTAGCCTTGTTGTGGTCTAGGGGCAGGATCAGGAGCAGGGTCTCATCCCACTGTCAAGCAGCTAGCTGTTTAAACCCTGTTCACCCCCCTTGTTTCCTCCTCTCACTGTCAAGCAGCTAGCCATTTCAACCCTGTTCACCCCCCTTGTTTCCTCCTCTTAGTCACGCCACCTCTGCAACTGTGTTCTATCTGTGGACAAGTGAAGCTCACTACCCAGACTTAGAGCTCTTGCAACTTCAGACTCCCTTCAGCTGAGGACTGCTCTCCACTGAGATAGGAGGGGGGGGGCGTTCTGACACAGTGGTATGTTCAGTGACAAGCACAATCAGATACTGATATGTTCAGTCATAAGCACAATCAGACACTGGTATGTTCAGTCATAATCACAATCAGACACTGGTATGTTCAGTTACAAGCACAATCACACACTGGTATGTTCAGTCACAAGCACAATCACACACTCCCTTTCCCTCAGTTTCTCCTCTGGGGGTAAATAAAGTTCATTCCCCAGCCTTGGAGGTCAGACAGTGCTGGCACCTCAGCGAGGATGGCTCTCCACTGAAACTGAGGAGAGCTCTTCACTCAAGCCTATTTCTTCCATTCTGAGGATAAACGAAGCTCGTGCTCTCGTTTTGGAGCTGAAAGTGCTGGCCCCACTTGCCTGTCTCATTTGTCTGTTGGGTCTTGATAGATGTGGTTGGAGTTGTCATATCTCCTGTGGGAACATAAGCAACAACGTGTAGAAAAGTATCACCATTAGGCTAAAAAGGTAGCCAGCTGTTTAATAATTTTAATAATTCAGATCAATATTAATGTGATGATGATGTGTTCTCTTTAATGCTGTCAATAGTGGAGATTTCAATACCGCCCCTATAAAATATAATCCTCATCTTGTGGGGACTGTACTTCATGGTGAGTCCTGTCAAAACGGTTTCATTTGAAGAACAATAGTTAACATGTCATCAAGCAGACAAACATTAAAGGAGATTCAGTTCCATCTTCTACCCCCATACCACCTTTAGAATATATCATAGACTATTTAATGATGGTCTTTTCAGTGCAGTACAGTAAATATTGAAACAAGTAAATACATTAAAAAAATTGTAAATTACAGTAATGAGTAATATGAAAAGGCTTATTATGTTTTTTTTTTTTTTAAGATTGCTGTGCTATTTTGCTTACTAGACCATTTGGCCCATTTTTTTTTTTTAAATCTTTACAATTGTAGTATAGCCCCACCTGGGACATTTCGTGTTTAATCTTTCTCATAATTACTGTAAATTACTGTAAAGAAGTCACACAAACCCCATTACAGATGTTGTTTTTCACCGTCCCCTCATCTGATGATTGAAAGATGGAGGCTGTATGTGCCAGAGTTTAGATCAATTGAGTTGACCCCACTGTGTCACAAAGTATTCAGCTCAGTCCTTACCTGTCACATGAAGGTAGACTGGGCGACTGCGTTTGCTGTTTGTCGAGTTTACAAGCTTCTCTTTTCCATAGATACAGGTGTAGTTTCCAGTATCATTTCTCGTAACATTTTTAATGGAAAACGTGACACCTGGTACGTCTTTGGGAATGGCTCGTGAATCGACAAGGCTTCCATTTTTATATAGATGGAAAAAATCCTCTTTTCCTGCTGCATCTCTGAGTTCAGCTAGTATCATACATTTAAATGATACATCCATTCCTTCCATTTGGTTGTGTTTGTCCAGCTGAAGTAGGAGCTGATAGCGAGACTCTGAAAATACATTTTAACTTGTTAAAAACATGCCTTCAGAATGAACCTAAATATATGCAATAACAAACAGTAGAGGTTTACTAATCCAAATTCTGTTCAGATTAGTGATCTGATTGTAATTTGTACCATATTAGAAACATCTTATCACGTCCTATGTTTGATATTTTTTGTTATAGTTGATAATAAATCAGTAATAACCATTTGAATAAAACATTCAGAGACAGCTATTTTATACATTCTCACATAATTATAAGATTTAACTTTCTTCAGCTGATATCAGTAAGCATTTAATTACCATAGCATGATTCAGATTAGTGGGAGTCTAGTGTATGGGAAATTTATTATATTATATTATAAATAATTAAATTAATATATAAATTTATTATAAATTTATATATTAATTAAATTATTTTTAATACAATTTCAGGATTTTTTATTTTAAATCATCAAGTGACTGAAGAAGTAGTCTATTATTTATATCTGCTACACATTTGGAAAATAACATCAGTTGAATGATTTAGGGTCTAAAAGTAGTTAGTAAAGAACAAAGCTAAGTATTTTCAAATGTGTTTCTGTTATTTTTTTTATATTAAAATCAGTTAATGTATTTTACAAAAATTCAGGTGTTTCCTCGTTGTTTGGTGCTGTACTTACCTTGTACACTGAGATAAACTGAAGAACCATGGCTGATGTTTTTCACGTCTCCAGGATTCTCATTTCCATACATGCAGGTATAGTCTCCAGCGTCATTCTTTTTGATGTCTTGTTTTATAAATGTGACAGCTCCCATTCCTCTGATCTCTGGCAGTGAGCTGATCTTTTCTCTGTTTTTATATAAATGGAACCAATTCATCTCCTTGTTCTCTGGTTGTTCTTCATGCACAGCTGATATTAAACATTTGAATTCAACCTTCTCCCTTTCCACTACAGAAGCTTTCCCAATTTGAATTATTGCTGTGCGAACTGGCTCTATAAAAATGAAATAACAAAAATATATTTACAAAATACCACGAAAGAGAACAATCTGTTAAACAAATAGGAAGATATAGTTAGATACAGGGCAGCAGTGTGGAGTAGTGGTTAGGGCTCTGGACTCTTGACCGGTGGGTCGTGGGTTCAATCCCCAGTGGGGGACACTGCTGTTGTACCCTTGAGCAAGGTACTTTACCTAGATTGCTCCAGTAAAAACCCAACTGTATAAATGGGTAATTGTATGTAAAATAATGTAATGTCTGTATAATGTGAAATAATGTATAATGTGATATCTTGTAACAATTGTAAGTCGCCCTGGATAAGGGCGTCTGCTAAGAAATAAATAATAATATGGACATATGGACACTTAGTGAAGTGTGTATTTAACCACTAATTACAACTGTAGCATATCAACTGTATTTATATTATACTGTAGGTGGTAAGTAATAATACTAATAATATCAAGCACTAGAAATACAGCTTTGTAAAACATGTATCCTGAGGCATAACATGAAACCACACAGCTTTCCACGAGCAGTATCCCTAGAAATGGTAATAAACTATAATGCCTCGGTAATTATCAACACCTCAATAACATGTTAATAGATGTTTCATATACACTGTGTTTGTTCTTTCAGAAATAATGGTGCTGAAAACACTTCAGAGTAAACGACCTTGTGAATTTCACCCTAAATGTTATTCGTTTCAAGCATTAAATAGGCTTATGGCAGCAGTGTGGAGTAATGGTTATGGCTCTGGACCCTTGACCGGAGGGACATGGGTTCAATCACAGGTGGGGGGCACTGCAGCTGTACCCTTGAGCAAGGTACTTTACCTAGATTGCTCCAGTAAAACCCAACTGTATAAATAGGTAATTGTTTGTAAAAATAATGTGTAAAAAATAATGTAATTGAATGTAAAAATAATGTGATATCTGGTAACAATTGTAAGTTGCCCTGGATAAGGGCATCTGCTTAGAAATAAAAAATAAATCAATCATTATATCTTATTGTGTCAGAGACACACATACCTGTCGAAACCAGCAGCACGTCTCCAAGTGCAAAAACTGAAAAACAAATTAACCATTTTACAAATAAGAAAATGAACAAGTTAAATTTACTGACATAAAAAAGTTATCAAATAAATAATACTTACATATCATGACAACGTTTATATTCCAAGGCATATTAGAATGCTGTTAACTTAATCTCTGAAGCTAACACTGTACAGTTCCTCACATGTACAGTTCCTCAAATGTAGTTCCCTGAATATAACAGTGCACACTATGAGACTATAATACAGCAATGGAAACACATGCGCAATAGAAATGTGTGTTTTCGTTATGCATGTATATTTCTGGCATAATCAGACGAATACCAATGTGGCAACAGACGATCAAGAGAGATAAACAAATAGTTTGAGTCCTTCACACTCTCTCATTGGCATCATCTAAACACGACAACTAAAAATATTGTTCCTGTCTTAATAAAAGGCTGTGAAACTATTCCATTGCACACACTGTAAGCCCACACATGTGGCAATCAATGTATAACATGTAGGCCTGTATTTACACAATGTGAGGGTGATTGCTCTTAAATCAAGGAACTGATGTAATTGAAACCTTTTTTATATTTGACTATTTTTAAGTCTAAGTGACACTGCATACAATGCACAGTTCACAGCCTACCTCTGTAAAGCACTTTGTGATGGTGGTCCACTATGAAATGCGCTATATAAAGATATTATTATTATTATTACCCAATTGTAAACGTGAACGAAGGGCAGGTTTTCTTGTTTTGAAATCAACACGTTAATGAATGGGTTTATTGAATACCTGCTGATAAATACTTCTTAAACGCAATTCCGAGTACGAGTATCTGATACATGCCACCTCCCGAACACTCAAATGTGCACGCCACAAAAACCAACATGAAAATCAAGATAACTGTAAAGCCACAAATCCAGTCAAATTCTAACCACCATAGGGAATGAAGTGCAGACACTGCTATCTCAATGCTGAGCACTGTAGCTGTAGCTAGTACAGTTTTCCCTCCAGATCTGCTGGAAAATAACATTATAATTAAGATTGTACATTGAACATATTAACATTTTAACCCCTCTTATCTTTTAAATACTATTGAAAGAGTTTTTAAAGATTTAAAGAGACAATGTAACAAAGTGTTCATGTTTGAAAGGACGCCACTCTACCCTCTACCAATGTCAATATACTAATGGTTGAATATTGGAGTTTAAAAAAGAAATGATGTTGAAATCACATGGCCACTAGGGGCTGTAGAGCAGCAGAATCCAACTTTGTGACTCTCCACAAGATTAGCCCTTAGCGGTCCATTTATTCAGCGTGTCTCAGGCGTGTCAGGTCCAATTTATTTTTACACGCGCAGTTTATTTTAGACGCACTTTTTAAAAGTATTTTTTTTCACAGTAAAACAGGTTTAAAAGGCACTGCATATCAACAGGACACTCAGTACTGCATCTCCAGCCCCGCCCCACCCCTTGTTCGCTGTATTTTTCACATACATCTACATAGTAGTGCATACCGATAAATACCGGGCTATCTGTATTCATGAGATACGCCCCTTTTTTTCGGCTTCTATCGGCTCCTAATGGTCTCACTCGACCATTTAATGGTTTTCTCGGCTTTTTCCGGAGAAATAACGACTAGAGACCTGTTTTTTATGTCTTTTTGATGATGTCGGACAGGGTCTGACATTGGACCGGAAAGGGAAAATTGCAATGTCGAATCAGGTCCGACATAGGACCGCAAAAGGTTAGACACAGTTTGATGCTTGGTTGTATGTATTTTTAACAAATGCGCTCTACAGAAGCTACTGTGTATGTTTCTAGAAGGAATGCAAACATCATTAGATCAAAAGTAGGTTGCTATTTTTCTTTCGTATTTTTGTAATCTAATCTAATCTAAATTTTTGTAATGTAATGTTTCTGTACCATCCTTTGGGGTATAGTTAACCTTACACTAGTGGATCTTACTGATCATTGCAATGTATTTAAAGTTGCACGATTGGATCGTATTGGTCCTTGTAATACATTTAAATTCACATGACTGGATATATTCATTGTGTTCTGAGTAAGTTCTAAATTGAGATACAGTATGCGATATATTTGACTGATTGGATACCATTTCATGTTTTGCATCAATGAAAGAGTTTTAAAGGCATTCAATTTGTCAACTCCATTTTTTTTGTTGTTTTTTTTGTTTTTGTTTAATGAAACTCACGAGTAGCACATTCTGATCTGGTCCTGAGTGCTGGTCCTCTCTGGCATTTTACATTAACATACTCGTACAAACAATTCTGCAGGTGAAAAACAGTGTTAGAGGCTGACAGGACAAGTAGGAATAATACTAATGAGACAACTTAGATCAAAATATTTATTATGCACAACAAAATAAACATAACCAAAAGAAAAACCCTTTTATTCTACATAATAAAGAGTGTGTTTGACTAATGAAGCTAACAGTAAACCTGCAATGTTAGCAGCACTCTGCAGCTCTGTGCTGTAAGTTCAGTGTGCAAGATGGCAATCATAATACATCTCTGACATTGTTGTGTGAATTATGAATCACCCTGCAGTGTATCAAGTTCATGCTCCCTCTTGTCACAATGCTAATTTCCTGTTCCCACAACTCATCACTCATTCAGAGCACCAGCTTTGTTACAAGCGGGAGCCTGATCTGGATACACTTTGATGATTTTAAGAGAAATGATCTTCTCCTGATAAACACTCCTGAGAAATGTATTTCCATAAGGTGTGAAAAAAACATGAATAAATTGAAGAAGGTATGACAAATAGATACAGCAAAAGCAAAGTATTGCGTTTCTTGTAAACATTGCAGTGTGTTCAGTAACACTTTAAACAATCAGCAATGTTGAATTCAGAAACTCAGAAACTAAATGTCATGCAGCCTTACAATAAGCTTGTACATGCTACCAGAGAACACAATATAGCAACACTTTTACTTTGCTTTCACAAAGTGGTGCTTTTTGTAGATCTCTCCTTTTCCTCGCAGGATATTTCTTTGTAACTTGTGAGCTGTTTGTGTCGTATTACAAGATGTGTTACACCTGCACTGCAGATCAAAGGACAGCGTTGAAGGATGGGCTGGTTTATTGTCCATTGGTGTCTGTAAGAGAGCAACATTTTATTAGGTACAAATAGCCTTTAGAACCATCTTCAGCAAACCCAGCTAATTGCTGTTTGTCTGGACTAACTCATTTGCACTAGAAGACAGCCGTCAAGATCATAGAAAGTGTCAATATTACTACAAAAGAAGGATTTTGTCACTATATATATATATATATATATATATATATATATATATATATATATATATATATATATATATATATATATACACACATACATACAGTTTATTTGCGTAAAAACATTCATTTAACCAAAATTAAAAACACAAGTGTAACTTTATAATTGCTGATTGGAGAGCAGCTTTAGAGTCCTGACCATTACTTATCCTTGACCATTACATTGCCCACCATTACTAAGAACTGTTTTGTAACTTTGTGGAAACATTCTTTAATATATATATATATATATATATATATATATATATATATATATATATATATATATATATATATATATATTGTGGTGTATCGGACTGGCCAAATCTGGCGTGCACCCTTGAAAATAGTACCCAGACACAATAACTTGCAGTTCAAATGCTTTTTGTTACAAACTTTTAAACAAAACTAACACAAATCAAAAGTGTAAAAAAAACCCAATACTCTTCTTCAAAATAAACCCAATATAACAAAACAGCACCCAAGCACAGCATTCCTGGTGCACTCTTTCTTTCTTTCTTTCTTTCTTTCTTTCTTTCTTTTCCTCTCCCAGCACTCACCTACACAACCCACTACAAACATTAATTCCCTTGATCTTTTATAGGATGTGACAAGGGGTAATTGTGAATCATTCAATCACCCACCACCTGGCCACATTCCACACTTTTCAATGAAACAATCACACAATTAAACAATCTTCATTACCACACACACACACACACACACATATGTGCACCCATGTGCAGAGCCTGTATCTGTCACTATATATATATATATATATATATATATATATATATATATATATATATATATATATGCACTATAGTCGTCCAGTATGACTTCATGCTGTGTGTATATATGAAAGATTTGTGATCAATCAGGCAATTATATTTAATCCATAAGGGAAGCTTCCTTACCATCCCCATGGTGCTTCCTCTGTCTGCTCCTGAAGTCTTCCCCCACAAAAACTGAGAGCACAAGAAGGATCCCCAGGGATAGGAAGATTCTGATGTCATTCCCCAGCCCGTACGACTCTGCATTGAGGAGAAAACAGAATCAGTGGTTGGTTATACAGGCTGTGTGGGGACACAAGACAGGGATTATGAAGTTTTACTGTGAGCCAAACTAGACCCACCTGAGCTTCTCATCTATATGTTAACATATGACAAAATGTTATATAATTCAATAAACAAATTATATAATTCACTAATAACCTATTAACATAAAAGCACGATCAAGATGTGTTGAAAACAAATGTAATCCAATCCTGTTTTTACAATGCCTTAATCTTGCAGTATGTTAATAGGGTACATACAGTATGCTCCACAGTGAAATCATACATTCTTGGTTTTTGAGCAGGTACACCAAAAACACAATAATCACGTTTTCCAGAAAGCCTAGTTTTCGGACTTGGTTAAATCTGACATTAAATGTTCCATATGTAACAGCAATAATCGCAGCTGTGACCATTCTGATTCAATTATAATTTCTGGTGCAGTATATAAATCAATTAGTGCTTTGTTGCAAAGTGTCAAGTGGTATATTTTAATCCAGGGGTCTGATGACCAAACAGAAAACAAATAGGAGCAGGGCCGGCCTTAGGGCAAGGTGGTGGCCTAGGGCCTCACATACGTCACAAATTATATGACGTTTTCAGAGTCGAAACAGTCTCGCGACTATTACGTCGGCCCCTCGCAAGTACGAGTCGGGTCATTGTAAAAGGAAAATAAAAAAATCTAAAGAAATTCAAGTCAAGCGGCAATAAGGAATTCTGCTGCCATATCTAGACAAACCGTCAAATAAAAATCTGCTCTATAAAGTAAATTAATCCGATTCAGACTCTTTACAATAATAATCTTCAAAATATTGATTTCTGCTTACCAATGTAACATTACCACATTTGCACTTTCTGACTGATAAAGTGGACATGTTTCCTCATGTGAGTGTACTTGATTATAAGAAATTTATTTTTAAAAAATCAGCATCTAAGTGTTAGCTGTCTGATAGGCTAATCAATAGCCTGTCCGTCTTTACATTCCATTGAAGAATACCAAGACAAGGCACAGAACAGTGCAGCATTGTCTTTTAAAGTTTTACTGGAGGCTTTTCTTAAAGTGAGTAGGCTACTTTTAATCAATTAATGAATTCAAGAGTATTATCAAAGTGAGACGGACCACCACACCAGCGGTCTGAATAGGTATCTAGGTATTAAATGTTTGGAAGTACACTTGTAAATGCAGAGTGGTATAAAATAAAGCTGCTTCTTGGCTATAATATTCAGAAAAAAGTCATGATGGGCATATTGTTTTAGTGTAATTTACACAGCAAAAATTAAAGAGCACTCAAAACTGCAGCTGAATGTGCAGTATCCAAATGTGAAATGTTACAAGTGGATTTGATAAGTAGATCGGTCAAATATAATTTTAGATTTATATAAAAAGGATAATGTTTGCAAACAGTTTTTATTTCACTTAAGTGACAGCACACGTGCAGTATGGCTTGCCTACTTGATTACTGAAGATGAGCAGTAGCCTATGGTTTGATTGACATAATGTGTGGGTTTTTTTTTTTTTTTTTTTTAATTGGGATTTTTTTTGGGGGTGGGGGGCACCTTCTAGGACCCCCTCTTAGGGCCCCACACAGACTAAGACCGGCCCTGAATAGGACACAGCAATGTGCATTGCACAGGGATATGAAAGGTGGCAGTCCCATAAATAATAACAATGTCCAACACCACACACAAACACGGTCACCTCTCCCAGTGAGTGCTGCAGTGTGGGTGGTGAAAGTACAATTTGTGAACAGTTAGTGCTCTGTTGTCTGGGTTTTGTGTTGGCCATGGGCGACAGCTCAAGATCGTGTTAGCTGTCTAGTCTAACAAACAAGACAAACAGTAGACTTTAGACAGACTGACAAAACGAACAAAAACACTTGGTCCGTTCGGTCAATAGCATAACCATTACATCCCCTATTCATACCGTCAACCATGACCCCTTGGTTAACTAGCACATCCGCTCCTCCAATCCGCGTAGTAGTAGTGTACCGTAACTCCGACCCCTTTCTAGATGTCCGACTTCCACCAAACCCTGGGAATGAATTGTCGGGCCAACTAGTCCAAGGTACTCTGTTCCCTTTACACAGCTCGGAGGGGGGATCTAACACCAAGAATCATTCAATCTCTGTCACATGCCTTTATTATTAACAACTTAAGAACTTACTTTCTAAAACTTGAACTTTGAAATAAGTGATTTTATTAAGTTCATGGAAATTTATAAAAACAGAGTTATTCACACTTGCCTATCCCATTTGTGTGTTGGGTCTTGATAGATGTGTTTGGAGTTGTCATATCTCCTGTGGGAACATAAACAACGTGTAGCAAATTATCACCATTGGGCTAAAAAAAAGTTGCCAGCTGTTAAATAATTTTAATAATTCAGACCAACATTAATTTGATGATAATGTGTTCTTTGCAATGATGTGCAGACCTCATTCCACTGATTAGCTCTATTCATGTTAAAAAGGGTTACAATGAGTCAATCTGGGGGAAGCATCAGAGGGAGTCATTTTGAGTGGCAGTATTTGAATCCACGGCTGTTCTCCTGTCCGCAGTTCTATCTACTTCCATCTACTTGTATTTTAATTGTGAAAGAGTATGGTTCAGGTCAGTTCTACTGGGTTAATATTAGCGTACTGTACTTCATGGTGAGTCCTGTCAGAATGGTTTAATTTGAAGAAACTACCCCTACTGTATAAGGGCATTTCGTATGCAGACAGGCTAAAAGAATTGAATCTATTCAGTCTTGAACAAAAAAGACTACGCGGCGATCTGATTCAAACATTCAAAATACTAAAAGGTATAGACAATGTCGACCCAGGGGACTTTTTTGACCTGAAAAAAGAAACAAAGAACAGGGGTCACAAATGGAGATTAGATAAAGGAGCATTCAGAACAGAAAATAGGAGGCACTTTTTACACAGATAATTGTGAGGGTCTGGAAACAACTCCCCAGTAATGTTGTTGAAGCTGACATCCTGGGACCCTTCAAGAAGCTGCTTGATGAGATTCTGGGATCAATAAGCTACTAATTACCAAACAATCAAGATGGGCTGAATGGCCTCCTCTAGTTTGTAAACTTTCTTATGTTCTTATTGTAATTGTGAAATAGACAGTTTTAATTATTTTGTCCAAACCTTTAATTTAAATCAGAAAACTGAATTCAAAACAAAACAAACACAGACTTGTCTGTCAGTTTCTGTTGGGATGGAGTTGTCATATATTCTGTGGGAATATAAACAACAACAATTAGAAACTAAAGCTGAGGTGGTAGTTTCTCTAATAAATAATTCAGACCAACAATTATTAAACCTAGGGATTGTGAGACAGCTATTTTATACATTCTACATAATTATAAGATTTAACTTTCTTCAGCTGATATCAGTAAGCATTTAATTAGCATAGCATGATTCAGATTAGTGGGAGTCTAGTGTATAGGAAATTTAATTTAAATATTTTTAATACAATTTCAGGATTTTTTATTTTAAATCACCAAGTGACTGAAGGGGTAGTATATTATTTATATACGCTAAACATTTGGAAAATAACATCAGTTGAATGATTTAGGGTCTAAAAGTAGTTAGTAAAGAACAAAGCTAAGTATTTTCAAATGTGTTTCTGTTATTTTTTATATTAAAATCAGTTAATGTATTTTACAAAAATTCATGTGTTTCTTCATTGTTTGGTGCTGTACTTACCATGTACACTGAGATAAACTGAAGAACCATGGCTGATTGTTTTTCACATCTCCGGGATTCTTATTTCCATACATGCAGGTATAGTTTCCAGTGTCATTCTTTCTGATGTCTTGTTTTATAAATGTGACAGCTCCCATTCCTCCAGGCTCTGGCAGTGAGCTGATTTTCTCTCTGTTTTTATATAAATGGAACCAATTCCTCTCCTTGTTCTCTGGTTGTTCTTCATGCACAGCTGATATTACACATTTGAATTTAACCTTCTTCCCTTCCACTACAGATGCTTTCCCAATTTGAATTATTGCTGTGCGAACTGGCTCTATAAAAATGAAATAAAAAAAATGTAACGAATACAATGAAAGAGAACAATTTGTTTAGCAAGTAGGAAGATGTGGACATATGGACACTTATTGAAGTGTGTGTTTAACCACCAATTACAACTGTAGCACATCAACTTCATTTATATTATACTATAGGTGGTAAGTAATAATACTAATAATATCAAGCAGTAGAAATACAGTTTTGTAAAACATGTACCCTGAGGCATAACATGAAACCACACAGCTTTCCACAAGCAGTATCACTAGAAATGGTAATAAACTATATTACCTTGATAATAATCATCAACACCTTAATAACATGAGTGGAGGGAATTTATATTTTCTAAATATTTGTATATCTAACATTTAATGCTTAATCTGCAGGGAGCATTTGCGTTGATAGTATAAGTTTGCATTTGCAGGTTTCTAGCTGAGCAAATGTCAGATGGAACATTTGTGGTTTTCCTAACAGAAGTGAACCAGACATCTCCATCCTGACACAGACTCAGGAGGCGCAATAAGATGTCTGGCCAGATAGCCAGAAGTGACATGTGCCTAGTTTAGATACAAAGAGAGGTGGGAGTAAGTTTGTATGTGCGGGTAAGGTGTGAGCTAACAGGGTGATCACCTCAACGACTGGATATTGAACAAGAAGATGGGAGGCCCATGATGTTTGTGTATAAATAAATGTGTTTTTATTAATTAAGTATTTGCTTATAAGTTTTCATTTTATTCCATATATAGAATATTGCTTCGGCTTAGGACTCAGGGCGCAGTTCCGCTTAAATGTCTTTCTACTTCTGCAAAATCGTGGCATGCTCCAGCAGCAAAAGGTTAGACAACAGAAACTATAATAGAGAACAAGGCCTAAACCGCAAGAATACGTGCAGGAATGAACATACAATGACAAAAACTATGAAAAACGACTCCTTTTAAGGAAAGTCTCTGTTCATCCTATATGACGTCAATGTACATATAAATCTCTCTGTATTCGGCTGATAGTCAAGTCAGAATTGTGTTCTGAATGCATTTGCTGGCTTCCTTTGCGCATCGTATTAAAGATTATAAGACCACTGTTCCAAGCTTCCTGTGTCGAATTCTTACAAAAAAACCCACTACACATGTTAACAGATGTTTCATATACACTTGAACATTCAGTGCATACACATCTGTTAGAAACATGCAGTTTTCAGGATATTAAATAAGACCATTTGATTTCTGAAAATGCCACTTTTCTGGGTTTAATATTATTATTTTTTTGAAAACTGTACTTTAGTTTTGAAAGCTGAATTACTTACAAAATACAAATTACAGTTTATTAACAGCACAGATTGATAAAGAAATCAACTGTTTTCGGTAATAAAGTGACAATAGTGAGCATGTTAACTAAATGTGTATTGTTAATTCTCAACTCACGATTTCAAGCATAGCTGTTTCAATGAAGGTATTATAAAAGTGATCTGTACAATTAAGCAGAAATGTAAGCAGGAAAAAGGTTTAGATAGATTTTTGTATTCTTTTGTGTTATGGTTATGTGCATTCATGTTACGAAGGATAAAGAAATGTAAACAATGGTATAGATGTCGAGGTCTTCAGAACACATGAAATGAACCGACATGAAATGTTTGCCAGCTCTTCAGATGAATGTGTTGTGCTGCTGTAGTGTTGACCGATGCAGTTGCTGAAACTGCTTTTAAAATGTGCCCAGAGGTATATGAGGTATATATTTGTTAAATAATCCAAGACAAAGTTTCATTTAATCTGTCTCTTTTTAAAACTGGTTAAACTAGGGCCACTGAAAATACAGATTTATCATTTTGACAATACAAGAAAAAGCTACCTTCGTAAATATTAATACATTTTTCATTCATTTTATAAACACATGTTTATGGCATGTAGTTATTTGAAAATGACCCTAGGTAAAGCATTTTGGAATAGTAACGGTGATGTTATTTGGAAGAAAAACACAAGGGTGCAATTTACAAAGCCCTTTACTATAAAATATCATGGGCACCACTTCTTTCTAAAAAGAGAGACAACCATTCATGGTAGAAAACTAGAAATAAACAAAATAAGAATATCTAAGAATTCCTGAGTTGATTATTTCATGTTGAGTAACTTCATAGTGTGTGTTTATTCTAACAAGAATAATGGTGCTGAAGACACCAGAGTAAATGTATTTGTGAATTTCACTCTAAATGTTATTCATTTCTATTGTAATCAAGCATTAAACCATTGTATCTTATTATGCAAAGTGTCAGAGACACACATACCTGTCAAAACCAGCAGCAGGTCTCCAAGTGCAAAAACTGAAAAATCATTTTACAAATAAGAAAATTAACATGTCACATTTACTGACAAAGAAAGGTTAAAGAAATACTTACATAGCATGACAAATTTAACATTCAAGGCATATTAGAATGCTGTTCACTTAATCTCTGAAATAAACACTGTACAGTTCCTCAATTGGTAACACAACTAAATGTAACAGTGCACACTATGAGATTATAATACAGTAATGGAAACTCATGCGCAATATAAATGTGTGTTTCCGTTACGCAAGTATATTTCTGGCATAATCAGATGAATACCAATGTGGCAACAGACAATCAAGAGTGATAAACAAATAGTTTGAGCCTTTTACACTCTCTCATTGGTGTCATCTAAACACTGCAACTAAAAATATTGCTCATGCACACACTGAATATTTTTCATGTCTTAATAAAAAGCGTGCAACTATTTCACAGCACACACTGTAAGCCTACACATGTGCAATCACTGTATAACAGGATCAGAAAACTCAGATACACAATATCTAGCGCATAATATACACTGATAATTGAAGGCGGTTTTGAAGTGGCATCAGTTGGTTCGCCAGTACTGCAGTAAAAATGTCAGCATCCCGGATCAGAGGAAAATAATCTTCCAATCAGCTTTTAAAACAAGCAATGCAGAAGTTCATTCTCATTGATTGGTACCCAATTGTAAACGTGAGTGAAGGGCAGGTTTTCTTGTTTTGAAATCAACCCGTTAATGAATGGGTTTATTGAATACCTGCTGATAAATACTTCTTAAAAGCAATTCCGAGTAGGAGTATCAGCACAGCCCTAGAAATGAATAGGGATGGAAGTCTTCACCAGGAGGCCTGTTGCCCGGAATGAGTTCCAGGAGGTCAGCCAAAGACAGCTGATATCCACCATGGAGCGGAATATTATCACACAGTGACTTGTGTTATAGGGTTAGGGTTAGGCAGCACACAGTGCCTTGTGTTATAGGGTTAGGGTTAGGGTTAGGAAGCAACGGTGTGTAAACAGGATCAGTAAACTTAGATACTGATATCCTCATCAAGAGGGCAGCATTTTCACACAGTGCCTTGTATTATGAAGGGCGTGTTTCTTTCTGAGCGGACCTGATGGAAAAACTGCCACCTCCCAAACGCTCAAATGTGCACACCACAAAAAACAACATTAAAATCCAAATAACTGTAAAGCTACAAATCCAGTCAAGTTTGAATCACCATAGGGAGTTAAGTCAGTAGAGACTGCTATCTCGTTGCTGAGTACTATAGCTGTAGCTGTTATAAGTTTTTCCTCCAGATCTGCTGAAAGATGGCATTTTAATTCAGATTGTACATTGGAAATGTTAACGTTTTATCCCTTTTAGCATTTAAAATGCTAATCCTATTTAAAGATTTAAAGAGACAATGTCACAAAGTGTTCATGTTCCAAAGGATATCACTATACCCCTCACCATTACTGAGATATTAATGGTTGAAAATCAGAGTTTATCATAGAAACAAGGTTGAAACCACAACTATTGCGGCACTATAATCTTATATGGCCACAAAGGTCTGTAGAGCAAAATAATTCAACTTTTTGACTCTTGCTAAGTTTAGACATAGTTTGATACTTAGTAGTATGTATTTTTAATGAATGTGCTCCACAGAAGCGACTGTGTATGTTTCTAGAGGGAATGCAGACATTATTTAGTAAGTGAATGATTAAGATCAATTCTATATGTGACCCCTGGCTAAAATACACCCTTAAATCCCACTTTGACCACTTCACCAACTGGTTTTGTAAGGAGTAGGGGGAACTCCAGTGGTAAATAAAATGGTTATAACTGCTCTGCCCCGCTTACATGCCCCTTAAAATAAATGAAGGAAGAAGGATATGTTCATGAAGGTTTGGCCCTGCCAAACATAGACAAAGGGTTCTTTATGTCACACAAAGATAACAAACAGAAAAGATGAGATTTTGAAGTACAAGATTTTCTTTACTAACTAACAAGAGATGTATACTACAAGGACCACAGGCCAAAAAATATTTTTAAGAAGGTGGTTTGATGAGCACACGGATGGAAGGGCAGGACTCTCTCCACACGACAGGCTCCTGGGAGAAAAAGTGCCCAAAAACAAATAAATAAATAAATAATGATCAAACTAACATATTGATGCACTACACAGAAGCTACTGTGTGTGTTTCTAGAGGGAATGTAGATAATATTTAATAAGTGAATTATCAAAATCAATTATATAGGAAAGTAGGGGGCTCCATTTTATTTGTTTAATGAAACTCACTAGTAGCACATTTTGATCTGGTCCTGACTGGAGGTGCAACACAAGTACTAAAAACAGTCAAGTTATCAGAAAGGGCAGCCCTGTAGATATGTAATTTAAAATTTAAACAAGAAACAACTGGGGCAAACTTGGCCCTCATTGTTATTACAGTAGGAACTAGTAGCGTCATGAATAACAAGTGAGGTTATGTTTGCCTAATTGTATCTTTTTTACATTACTGCACAACTTTACAGGGCTAATCCTTTTTGGTTTATAACTCAGTCATTTTTGTAGATTTCCCATGGCTGAACCCTTTATGCTAACTGGGCCATTTTTATACATTCAACAGATTTAAGTGACAGTAGATGTAGTTTTAGTTTCAGTAGTTTATAGAGGACTCTCGCTGGCATTTTATATTTACATGCTTGTACAAGCAAAAATTCCACACTCTTAGAGTCTGTTTTTCACAACATGCAAAAGTACCTTATTTCAGGTTATGGTACAGCTGTAATTGAAGTAGGGCCCTTAGAGTTTGCAGGTTTATCAAAGTAGTACAGATTCAGATCATGAACCTTAGTGCCTTTATGTAGTATGTGAGGGAAAACAATTCTGAAAGCCCTGCCGGTGTGAAATGTGTGTGTGGAATATTGGTTTAGCAGGGAGGGGGTTAAATTATTCCCTGTCAAAACACGTGGGAATGTGGGATGATTAATTAGGCTCCAGCCACAGGTGTATAAAAAGGGTGCTAATAATAGAATTAAAGTTGGTGATCGAGGAGGAGGTATGTGTTGC
The DNA here is from genome assembly GCF_902713425.1 of Acipenser ruthenus. Taxonomy (NCBI): domain Eukaryota; kingdom Metazoa; phylum Chordata; class Actinopteri; order Acipenseriformes; family Acipenseridae; genus Acipenser; species Acipenser ruthenus. Next base: position 4,935,295 of record NC_081241.1, on the reverse strand, counting down.
CACGTCGCTGTGTTGACTTTTTGTTTTGGCCCTTGTGCCGTTTTGTTTGTTAAATGTGTTTTTGTACTGTTTGTTTGTTTATTAAAAGTGTGCATTAACGCTTGAAACTGCAGCTTCTGTGTCTCTGAGTCTCTCTACCTGCAGGTAACAGCTTGGCCATGATGATACCCTGTCACAAGGTGTAAAACAGTGGTATAGGCAGCCTGGACAAGTAGGTATAATAATAAATCAGACAACTTAGATCAAAATATTTTATTATACAAAACAATTTTAAAAAACACAACCAAAAGAAAAGCCCTTTCATCTCTGTGGTAAATAATAAAAAGCGTGTTTGATCAATGAAGCTAAATGTAACCCTGCAATGTCAGCAGCACTCTGCAGCTCTGTGCTGTATGTTCAGTGTGCAAGATGGAAATCATAACACATCTCTGACATTGTTGTGTGAATTATGAATCACCCTGCAGTGTATCAAGTTCATGCTCCCTCTTGTAACAATGCTAATTTCCTGTTCCCACAACTCACCACTCATTCAGAGCACCAGCTTTGTTACAAGCTGGAGCCTGATCTGGATACACTGTGATGTTTTAAGAGAATGGATCTTCTCCTGAAAAAAACACTCCAGAGAAATGTATTTCCATGATGTGTGAAAAAAAACACAGATAAATTGAAGAAGGTATGAAAAACAGACACAGCAAAAGCAAAGTATTGTGTTTCTAGTAAACACTGCAGGGTGTTCAGTAACACTTTATATAATCAGCAATGTTGAATTCAGAAACTTGTTAAAAAACAACTAAATGTCATGCAGCCTTACAATAAGCTTGTATATGCTATCAGAGAACACAAGAGAGCAACACTTTTACTTTGCTTTCACAAAGTGGTGCTTTTTGTAGATCTCTCCTTTCCCTCGCAGGATATTTCTTTGTAACTTGTGAGTTGTTTGTGTCGTATTACAAGACGTGTTACACCTGCACTGCAGATCAAAGGACAGCGTTGAGGATGGGCCGGTTTATTGTCCATTGGCCTCTATAAGAGAGGGATTAAGAATATTGGTTTACAGTAAGTATCGATTTTGATTAAGCAGAACGACTTTAAGAGACTATGGAGAATATTCAACTGATCGGGACAGCAATGGATTTAAATACCACCACTTTCAAAAAATGAATAAAGGGCAACAGTGCATGTTAGTGTATTTAGTTCTTATTATGTGTGTAGAAATATTTTAATGAGTAAGATTCATATTTTAAATTATTTAAATGGTGGTGACATTGAGATCCACAGCTGATTATTTTAGCCAAGATCCTTTTCTTTAATGAGACCAAGATACAACCATTCTATGTAGCCAGGAAAACAGGATAGAGGCTTTTCATGCAAGTGCAGCACTGTGTAATAAATCAACAGTCAGCATGCAGGCTGAGCTCCAGCACTAACGCTGTGTAATAAATCAACAGTCAGCATGCAGGCTGAGCTCCAGCACTAACACTGTGTAATAAATCAACAGTCAGCATGCAGGCTGAGCTCCAGCACTAACACTGTGTAATAAATGAACAGTCAGCATGCAGGCTGAGCTCCAGGACTAACACTGTGTAATAAATGAACAGTCAGCATGCAGGCTGAGCTCCAGCACTAACACTGTGTAATAAATGAACAGTCAGCATGCAGGCTGAGCTCCAGCACTAACACTGTGTAATAAATGAACAGTCAGCATGCAGGCTGAGCTCCAGCACTAACACTGTGTAATAAATGAACAGTCAGCATGCAGGCTGAGCTCCAGCACTAACACTGTGTAATAAATCAACAGTCAGCATGCAGGCTGAGCTCCAGCACTAACACTGTGTAATAAATCAACAGTCAGCATGCAGGCTGAGCTCCAGCACTAACACTGTGTAATAAATCAACAGTCAGCATGCAGGCTGAGCTCCAGCACTAACACTGTGTAATAAATGAACAGTCAGCATGCAGGCTGAGCTCCAGCACTAACACTGTGTAATAAATCAACAGTCAGCATGCAGGCTGAGCTCCAGCACTAACACTGTGTAATAAATGAACAGTCAGCATGCAGGCTGAGCTCCAGCACTAACACTGTGTAATAAATCAACAGTCAGCATGCAGGCTGAGCTCCAGCACTAACACTGTGTAATAAATGAACAGTCAGCATGCAGGCTGAGCTCCAGCACTAACACTGTGTAATAAATCAACAGTCAGCATGCAGGCTGAGCTCCAGCACTAACACTGTGTAATAAATGAACAGTCAGCATGCAGGCTGAGCTCCAGCACTAACACTGTGTAATAAATCAACAGTCAGCATGCAGGCTGAGCTCCAGCACTAACACTGTGGCAGCCAGTCAACAGTTATTTATGAGCTTATGCCTAAATTTGATTCCTCCCCAAACTTAATTCAAAGTAAAGAAATTGCATAACAGCAGTGAAAGAGTAAACCGTGGATATTCACCTTCACTTATTATAAAATATTGAAACAAAAGCTTTGAAAACTACAAGAAATACCAACAGGAATACAAATAAAGTTTTATTTATTTAAAAGCATTTATAAGGGATTATTAAACATTAGCATTTAATACAGTTTCACAATTTACAAATCAATCCTAATCCTCTGATGTTAGCTGTGCCAGAGACATAGTTTGTGAGACAGTGTGTAAGGGGCAGCTGGAAAGCTTGAGATAACATACCAGACATAACAACAGGGCAGTCCATGCTCTGTGTGCAGCTAAGCCTATTGCATGGAAACCCATCAGAACACGGGGGGCTGGGACTCTTCAAGCGCATGAGCCAGTGCTGCTCATAGCCTGGCTGTGCGAGACGTGTACAGAGTTCATTTTAGCAAGCTTAGAAAGGCTCTTAAAACACTGCTTCAGGAAACCACAGGATTTAAAATAGAAATCTTAAGAGGCCATCAACACACAACATGTCATTTGGTGGTTACAGTGTGCCCTGATGAAAAGAAGCAAATATGTAATGTGTGTGAGATAACAGACTCAACACTGTTATTTATTTGCAGTTTGGTAACTTTATTGGTTGTGTTTTTGTTTCTATCAAATGAGGAAAAAAGTGCCTTTTTGCTTATTGTCTCTGATTAAGTTTGCAGCACTTTATTTATTATTTTTTTAATGGTGGACTTTTGTGATAGACGCTTCCTGCACCTAGAAATAACTTAGCATCCCATCAGAGAAGCTAAACAGAAATTCCAAAGAACAGATTGCCAACCACAGCATGTGTTAAAAAACAAAGAATCGAGCAGCACTTTGAACACCTGCATCTGAGATCTGAGAGCAGGTGCTCAGAAAATGAGCACTTTTAAAATTTTTGTACATAGTCATTTTTACTTCACGTCAGTACAAAATAACTGTGAATTCAAAAAAGTAGATTGCATCAACAGTAAAATCACAGGTCATTTTAAATGTAAAAATCTGTAATATGGAACAGAAAGAAACATTAGTAACTGTCTGCCGTGTAGTGTGTGACAAGACCAGGAAGCAGTACACAAAACTCTGAAATGAGGGGCTGAACACTGCCGCAGCAGTATGTTTATTAAATAAAAACAAAAGACTTTTCAAACTAAATAAAACACTGTTGTAAACACAAAACAGAAGGGCACACGGCCAAAACAAAAGGGCACACGGCCAAAACAAAAGGGTCACAAAACCAAATACAAAAAGTCTAATTAAACTAGTACCTCCAACCACCCCCTTAGAGACCAGAGTGGGTCCTTATATACTGTGGCTGGAGCCTTAACTACCCATCAGTTCAAGCAATTACCTCATTAAGGCTCCAGCTACATTCTTCTCAAGGTTTTTATGGATGGAGAATTCACCCTATCCTTGCCACAATACACAATTCAAAATAATAATGCATAATGCAAATAAATACACAAAAGGTAACAACAATAATAATAATAATAATAATAATAATAATAATAATAATAATAATAATAATAATACAGCGCACATATGTACCCCATCACAGTAACAGACACATTGAATAGACAGCATTTATTAAAAAGTGTTTTTATGAATGAAAAACAAACAGTATTGGGCAATACACATATAAATGTGTTATTACAGTACATTGGTTATGAATTGTCTTTTTAACATTACTTTTACTGTTTTACAGGGTTTGCAATTATCACTCATTCTGAGCGGTTCTGAGTTCTATTGCTCCATTATTGAGTTTGTATCATATTCCTAATAACTCTGTCTTCACTTGAATCGACATCCCTGAGTGAAGCTGCTATTATACATTTAAATGATACATCCATTCCTTCCATTGCACTCTGTCTATCTAGCTTAAGTGTGTGCAAATATTACATAATCTATCAGTATATAGCAGCTTAAAATAAAGGAATAATGCATGATAGGGCAACACACAACCTGGAGTGCATTATTCCTATTATGCAATGGCTCACACTGTAAAAATAGCAAATAAAACTAATTTCATATGTTTAAAGGTGATTTAGTTAGACAAATGTGGAAATAACATTCCACCTCATAAACTAGTTCCTGTTTTCCATTTATAACTGTAATAAAGTATTAACTATGACAGCCTAATAGTATATTAATGTTATGACTCAGGGGCGGTCCATTTAAGTATATGTTTAAGCCCGCTTTGAGCCCCATGTAGCTGCTTATGCCGTACGGCTCTCTGGAGCTATTTCTAACAGTCATAAAATTGTCGTAGAACTGTATTAAGGTGTTCTATCATGACAGTTTTCAAGTCTATATTTGTGTTACTCTCACTCACCCAGTCATAAAATGCTTTGCCTGCCCAGTTGGTTTGTCGTTCATGGATTTATCATTTCTGTCAAATATCTTGTCTAGGCTGTCAGTTTTTTTTTTCTCTCATTGAGAGGTGCTGTTTGGTCTCCTGGCTTCTCTGTGTTTTGATGGCTCTTTGCCAGACTAGCTTTCCAAAGTTGTCTTGTTGTTTAAGGTAAAATTCACTTCAGGAATTGTGTTATTTATTCTCTGTTATTGACAGTCGTGGCAGATTTATATGTTTGTCTAGGTTTTCAGTGAGGAGGTTGCCGGTACTAGATCCGTTATTTTAAGCTGGATAACATCACAGGTCTTGTACAAGGCTGACCAATCAGAGCTCAGGAATTTTTCATGCAATTGTATAATATACAGTAACAATACAGTAGACTCTTGCTCATCAGAAACCAATTGGGACTGGACCCAGTACTAAAATACCTTAACATAGAGACAGCCAGTTGCTAATCTTTGCACTGTGCTTAGATTTTACATTGAGATAAACTGAAGAACCATGGCTAATGTTTTTCACATCTCCTGGATTCTCTTTTCCATACATGCAGATATAGTTTCCAATGTCATTCTTTCTGATGTCTTGTTTTATAAATGTGACAGCTCCCATTCCTCCGGGCTCTGGCATTGAACTGATCTCCTCTCTGTTTTTATATAAATGGAACCAATTCATCTCCTTGTTCTCTGGTTGTTCTCTGTGCACAGATGATATTACACATGTGAATTCAATGGTCTCTCCTTCCACTAAAGTCGTTTTCCCAATTTGAAGTATCGTCATACCCAGTGGCTCTGTAATCATTTATAAAAAAATGAAAAATAACACATGACAGAAATATCTGTTAAGCAAGTAAAAACATGGACATTGTATAACTGAAATGTGTTATTAACCACAGATTACAATATTAGCATATATTACATGATGTAATAATAATAAGAAGAAGAAGAAGAAGAAGAAGAAGAAAAAGAAGAAGAAGAAGAAGAAGAATACCCGTGCATGTGCTCAACCTGTATTAAACATGCATATCATGCATATCAGAACACTAAATAAGACACATGACTTGGACTGGTTAATCCAATAGGAATATTCAATTTAGCACTGAGTAAAGGCCAGTGCCTTTATCAGTATGATATGAAGATACTAGCCAAAGCCTTTGTCTTCTTGACTTTGTTTCTCTATAGTTTCATCTTTAAGGCAAAAAAATAAATATTTCTGATAGAAAAACCCGTTAATGTTAGCACTACAAATCAACAACTAGAAATCAACAACCGAAGAATACCTAAGAGACCTTGCATTCAATTTCTGAGTTGTTTATTTCAGCTTTTATGTGTTTAATGTGTGTGTGTTTATTCTTTCAGGAATAACAATGAGAAAGACACTTGAGTGAACAGCCATGTGAATTTCACTCTAAATGTTATTTATTTCTAATGTAATCAAGCATTGTATCTTATTATGTGAACGTGTCAGAGACACACATACCTGTCCAAACCAGCAGCACGACTCCAAGTGCAAAAACTGAAAAACAAATGAATCATTTTACAAATAAGGAACATTTCCAATATACTGTCATAAACAAGTTATAAAATAAATAATACGTACGTATTATGGTTAATTTCCCATTCCAGGGCATATTAAAATGCAGTTTACTTAATCTTTGAAACTAACACTATTCGTTTCCTCTATCTGTAACACAACTAAATATAACGGTGCACACTATGAGATTATAATACACCAATGGAAACTCATGCACAATAGAAATGTGTGTTTCCGTTATGCATGTCTGTTTCTGGCATAATCAAATGAATACCTGAAAACCTGAAAATGATTATTTAAAAATAATAGGAAGAGTATGTACACACATAAAAAAGTAATGAAATAAATTATACTTACAAAGCATTATTACATTAAAATCCCAAGTCATTTTTACAAGCTGTCCAGTGACTACTTATGGTGCACCGGTCCTCTATTTGTAACACACCTAAAGACACAGTAATGGAAATACCACAGCCCCCTGCATAGATATGGGGAGATAATACTGACCTAGTGTTTCCGTTCCACCTGTTTTTCTGATACAATCAAAGAAACAGATCAACAGCAATTCTTTATTGATCAGTTTAACTGTTTGTTATAAACTGTTTTAAAAAGTTCTGATGTGGTCCATGTTTGATGCCTCCTTAAACAGGTTTACACAACAATGGTGTAGTATGACTATGTCACAATATTGTATATGCACCAGTGAATCAGGTACTAAAATATCCCTACAAACAGTAAACATGACAGGTGTCTTAGAAACAGTGACCTCCACTTACTCTGCCATTTTCATATATCTTTTTACATTAATTTGTTGCAACCCACATTCCAGGCTATAAAACTGATAACTCTCCTTCCTGCTTTCAGTTCCATACTTTCACTCAAATGAAGCTCTAGACGTATAAGAGTTGTAAGCAGCCATACAATGCATATAGTATTATTTATTTCTTAGCAGACACCATTATCCTTACAATTGTTACAAGATATCACATTATTTTTACATACAATTACCCATTTATACCGTTTTTTGTTTTTTACTGGAACAATCTAGGTAAGGTACCTTGCTCAAGGATACAGCAGCAGTGTCCCCCACCTGGGATTGAATCCTCAACCCTCCGGTCAAGAGTCCAGAGCCCTAACCACTACTCCACACTGCTGCCCATATAGTAGGATGCCTTCACATATGACTTCTCGGTTTATAGTAGTCCCTGAACAAACAGTATAATTTCAAACCAGATATTCCTTGAAAGAAAAGTATATTGCTCAAACAGGTGTCCCATTGAATCATTTCATCAGGCGCTGGAGTTTCAGCTGCATTGCATAAACCAAAGCGGAGTCGATTCAATTTATTTCATTCACAAAACCTAGTGCAGAGTTTGGGATCTATTTCCATCAGTCTTTGGCAGGGTTGAGGGTCAATCACCGGGCAGCGCCACTGAAAAAAAACAAAAAAAAAACAGCAGGACACATCCACACTCCCAGCAAGTTGTACCACATTCCAGTTCCTGGATGAAAGGGGCGCTCTTTTCTGATTTTGAATCACACTGTCCCTGCCTTTCTGTTTGGCTGACCACTCTCTCACAATCTAGTGAATAGAGGTCTTCAGGTCTTTCACTCCCATCTACTTTCTTCCAAGGCTTTCAAGATTTCCCCAACAGTATGTCCACCACATCTTCAGACATACATATCACCTCTGTTCCTAAACTGACTCTTTACCAGTTTGTGGACGAGGGCAACCTGGAATGGATTTCAGAAACATGCTGGATGAGTTGCTGGGGTTCTTCTGAAGCAATCATGGGCAGAGTGGGAAGGACAGCATATTGAACTGGAACATGTATAATGATATTGAAACATTAACACTTAACTACACTTAAGAATCAGAATCATTCAGACACACATTCCTTTCAATGTCTTTACTTATTTACATCTGTTATAAAGGGAACAAATGCAAATGTATGGCTCATGGCTACAATACAATGTTCCATTATTTTGTCTATAACAATCCTTTGTCACTAAGTTTAGCTGCCGGACAATGACCTCCAGGACTTAGTGACAGTTTGAGGAACAGACGGATAACATGAGCAAACATAACAACAGTTAGGTACATACTGTGCATGTAGCTCAGCATATAGCAACGAAACCAGATGCTGGGTTCAGCACCCCTGACTCTGAAAGCACAAAGCAGACAATGCGTGGCTGAGGTGAAATAGAAATGACTAATATACAAACAGAAATGAATTATTTTTAGACATTAGACAGAAGTTCTGAGAAAGCCAATGCTACTCACAGCCTCATTGTGCAAGGCAGATGCAGTGTTTAATTTTAGCATGTGTAGCGAAGTGACAAGAATGACAGAGAAGCTCGCTTAAGCAAACCACAGTATTTAAAACAGAAATTATAAAAGACCATCAATACAAAACATGTCCGGTGGTAGTGGCCCTGATGAAAACAAAACAGTGAGTTGAGATCATAGATAACAGACAACACAACCACACAAATGCATATTGTACACTTAACAATGAAGTTAAATACATACAGAGCCATGCTGAAGTGGCTGTAGCTCAGAGATGTGGCTGATTGAACAGACCCACATGAGCACTAATCATGGACTGCCTGTGTACCTTAGGTAAGGTAACTTAGCACTGCTGCTAAATGGGGTCTGTGTAACCCACTGCTGGTTATTGAAGTACATCTAATTGTTTTACAGTATGAACAGGAAACACATGAACAACAGTAAATAAAAATTATTTCTGGCTTTCATTCATAACACAACAGATTAGGTTCTCAAAGCTGTTATCAAGTTTTTTTGAAAGTAAAAAATAACATTTACAATTTTAAACAACTTACAAGCTGGACATTCAGTCTTGGGCCTCTCTCAAGTATGCTGGCAGTTGTACAGAACTGCTTGATAATGAATGCTTGTAGGGGGCTAAGATGAGCCCACCAAAATTCACATACGTTTTCTAATTCCCATTCCAATGTTATGAATTAACGTCAGATTGCCATTGCTATGTGTTTTACTATACTGAACTTTGTGTATTGTCGTAAATGTTTTACTCTAGTTTCACTGTTGGGACTATTCTGAATTAACCCAATTCAGTCTGGAAAAAAGTGAAAAGAATTGAACTTGATTCATTTTACTGAACTAGTTTTGCTTTAAAAATAGTAAACATTTTAGGACCTTTTCAGATATGGTTTGTTGCAAAATTAACCTAATTTTAGACCCTTTTGCATTCACACCACACCTCAGTGCAAACTAAATCACTTCATTGAGAATTCAGAACTGATCTTGCTTTCAAACAATAATGAAATGATTATCCAGATCTCTTTGTCATTTGGAGTAAGTGAGGCTGGCATAGTTGAAAGGTCATGTTGTCACATGATTTGTCATTTAGAGTACCGGTAAGTCGGGCTGGCATGAGGCAAGTTGTTCAGTCCTGGATCCTCGAAGCCAGGTGAGATTTACAGAGAAATTATTAGGGTTAGGGTAAGGGTATAAAATAATAATATTAAAATAATATTGCATGAAAGAGTGCTATCAATGTGTCTTCTATTGTTTGACATATTCCACCACAGTCTCTTAGATTATTTATCTCAAATGGTTTGTCAGTTCTGAGCCAATAACTAAATAGTCTCCCTCAGATTGGACTCTGTATGATTATTCTGGTAGGAATGAAAGCAGAGAGTATGTAGATAAAAGGGAAAGATCATTTTGATTGACTATTCAGGTATTTTTCAAAACAACATTCATTTTTCCCCAGTGGTTTTCAGTATGTGGAAATTCTAACTGTTGCGTATGTTACATTGTCTTCATCAGGTGCAGAGCTGGGTTTCTTCTTGGTGACACGGGCAGTGTTTATTTCTGAGTAGGTGAGTGTGTCTTCCTGTTGCTTTGAAGGCTGCTCCAGCTTATTCTGTAATAATTTAACAGATTGGAAAGTGATCAGGATGTCTAAACTGTACTAAAGGAATTGCCCAAACAAAGAGATACAAACAAATAAAAGAAGAACCTTTTTTCCATTTGTAAATATATACCAGTAGCTGCACAATATCTTCTTATTATACCCTATCCACATCACTAAAAATAATACCTAAACAGTGCGCAATGTGTTGAAACCATGTCATTATCATTCACTTTGTTCACAGTCATGTTTTCAGCATGTGATTATCATGCATTATTTGGCTCATGTGAATGAGCTGTTAAGCTCAAGACAGACAGACAGGCATGGCGTGGCACCGCTGGGTATTTTCACTGTGTGGTACCGCTAGTCAGCACCCGGACGAACAGGAGCGGTATGCACTCCGCGGAACAGTAGTTGTCAGTACCACACCATAGGCTATGTTCTCGAATATAATTTACAAAATTTTTGCATCACCTTGTAAATATTAGGATGCAGACATAATTAAAAAAAAAGCTATATGAACACAATTTCAAAATGTTATTTAACATCATGCAATCTAAGAAACTGCAAAATGGTATGTCAAAATGCTACTGGAAACTGCAATAGTAGTACAGTATTTCATGTTAGATTTCAAAACTACAAAGTGATATGTAATTTCAGTATGTTCACATAACATTATTAATTCTATAGGGCGGGATGCAAACTTTTGGCCATAGTTGTAATGCCCCCCCCCTCATATAATCTACTAAATAAAAACACTGGTTTGTTTTTCAATGTTGTATTTCTGTCATCTATATGCAGGTGTATGAAATGAGTGACCTGAGCTTAGCAAAGAAACATACAATATGTTGCTGACAGCAAGTAGCCTACCTCTAAAGTGTTAGAAAATATATCCTTTTACAGCCAGTTATTTAGTAAAAATGTAGTGAACTACAGAAACAATTTTTAAAAAAGCCAGGAAGGATGCTTATCAGGGGCGATGTATAAAATATTGACTTGCCTGGCCTTGTATGAAATACTGGAGGGATCAAACACATCAGGGTGCTTTGACACCTCCGTAGACAACAGTTTCATTCATGATTTTTCCTGGCAAACATGTGTTGTGCGCACTTGGCTGTGATTGCTTAATCTGTCCAGCACCATATGAAAGTAACGGCAGTGATACAGGTGGCAAAATGCCTTGCGTGCCGCACCGCGTCTGTCTTTCCCGGGATTTAGACACACTCAAACTTCCTCTGTATCTATTAAAATCTGAAAGAACCTGTATATGTACAAGCTAATTGTTTGAGAGACATGTAACATATAGGACTCACCTCCGTGGCGTATGCAGAATCAGTCTGGACAACAGGGTCTGGAATGGAATTGTATCGAATAGATTAGTTTCCTAGTTTGAATGGTGGTGAAAACAGCTAGTGACACACTATGCATCAGTAACATCAAGATATTTATTTTACACCAAAGGCTGAACAATGGAAGACTGCGTAAACACTCACCCAAGAATCATGCTTTAATATAGAATTGAACATGATTGAGGGTCACAATAAATTGACACAGCGAGATGAAGAAGTCACCATCATTTAAACATACTTCATTTGTATCCATTGTGGTGAAGAATGCTGTGCCCTACCTCGTTTGGATTGCAGACACTTCAGCACTCCTCCTATCAGCAGTAACAACAGCACAAGGACCCCAGATCCTACCGTTGCACCCAGGCACAGAGCTAGAAGAGATCCTGGGGGGATCCACATACAAATGGGATTCATTGTAAGATCCAGTTAAATATGTGTAAACAGATTCTATAATTCACTAATAACCTATTGACATAAAAGTGTGATCACAATGTGTTTAAAACAGATGTAATCCAATCCTGTTTTTACAGTGACTTGATCTTGCAGTATGTGGATAGGGTACATACAGTATGCTCCACAGTGAAGACATACATTCTTGGTTTTTGAGCAGTTACACCAAACACACAATAATCACGCTTTCCAGAAAGCCTAGTTTTTGGAGTTGGTTTAATCTGGTATGAAAATGTCCATATGTACCACCAATAATCAGAGCTGTGGCCATTCTGATTCAAATATCATTTCTGATACAGTATATATGTTACACTCAGAGTCAGGATTTGGTTAATCACCAACAAAAATAACAATTCACGATTTGAACATTTAACAATTAAAATTAACATTAACATTTCAAATTATCAAAGAACGAAATGAAAGGTTAAATGAAAAATGTACCCAAAGAAAACAAATGTTCTCTTCATACAGCAGCAACAAGTTTTGTCAAACAAAGAAGTGCTTCTGTGCGAGTTAGCGAGTTCAGTGCAATTCTGAATCCCAAGCAGTAAGCCTTGCAAAAACAAATACAAAATTCCGTAATTTGTATGTTCCTAAATTTTAAATTGTGATTTTTTAAAAATGTCTTTATGTATCTAATTTGATTAACTACTTTCATTTTACTTCACTGTTATTATCTAAACAATCAAATCGATGTTTTACAATGAGGCTCAGTATCCCAGTGGAGCTCTCAATACGGTTTCTTTTGAAAATGCCAATTTATCAAAGTTGTCATCATCTAAAATAAAAAAAAAACATTTAGGAAGGTGTTCTTGTTGTCAAACGGCAGTCTCTGTCTTTATTCCAGAGGCGTGGCACTGTCTGCTGCTGATGGAGGGTCTGCAAAACCTGTTTTCTAAAAAGTGGTGGTACAGACCTTCCAGCGATTTATGAGAATATGAAACGTTTAATAAGCATACTTTTCTTTCTTTCTTTCTTTCTTTCTTTCTTTCTTTCTTTCTTTCTCTTTCTTTCTTTCGCTTAAAAAATGATTAGACAAACATGGATTGACATGTGGCTTTGCAGTTTAAATCTGTGTATACAGAACTCTTATAATATGAACAAAACAATCCATTTTAAATGTGTTCGTTTTTTCCTCTAAAGCTGTATTTTCTAAATAACAAGGTGGGAACAATCCAAACTTGCTTGAAGAATGTTTGCGGTCATTATCCTCCTAAATTGCTTACCACAGCCCCCGTGCAAATAATGCCACGGTCTCAATGGGTTAACTTCCTGCATAAATAATAAATACATCAATAATTAATCAATGACATGTATCTCGAACATAATTTACTGATTTTATGTCCATTCAATAAAATATATTGTATTAAAGTTTGTATTTCACTTGATGCCCATTTTTTGCTATTCGCAGATTGAGCAGCATCTTCAAAATCTGTTCATTCTTTGATAAATTTTAAATGCCCAAATCGCGAAATGGTTATTTCTTATTTCATTTAATGGTTATTTAATGGTTAATCCTGACTCTGGTTAACAACTTAAGAATTTACTTTGCTTTCTAAAACCTGTACTACTTTAAATAACTGTGTTTTCTATCAGTAAACTTATCACTTATTTTACACTTGCCTATTCCATTTGTCTGTTGGGTCTTGTTAGATGTGTTTGGAGTTGTCATATCTCCTGTGGGAACATAAGCAACAACGTATAGCAAATTATCACCATTGGGCTAAAAAAAAGTTGCCAGCTGTTTAATAATTTTAATAATTCAGATCAATATTAATGTGATGATAATGTGTTCTTTGTAATGATGTGGATAGTGGGAGATCTAAATACCGCTCCTATAATGTATAAACCTGATTATCTGTAGTCATGTTAAAAAGGGTTTCAATGAATCACTCTGGGGGAAGCATCAGAGGGAGTCATTTTGAGTGGCAGTATTTGGATCCACAGCTGTTCTCCTGTCCGGAGTTTTATCTACTTCCATCATGATTTCCATTACACGAGAGTAGATGTTAAAACTTCATGCTGATTTGAACTCGGCTCTCGCCAAGATAAGCACCAACTAAGACGTAGCTTTACAGTAAACTAATGTGATCCATATGTGTCTCCATCCATTTACGTTTCCTTCCATATGATGATGTAGATATCCTTCTGTCTGGTGTTAATGGCTGAAGTGTAATGCTGGCTCCAGGGATCAGCTTATTTTGCCTCCCTGGCGCATCAGCACACACAACGGCTGCGATGCTGGCTCCGGGGATCAACCAAAGTGCGGCCTCCCCAGCGCATCAGCATGACAACCGTCTGGATTGAGCTAAGTAGGGTACATCTCTGGGGTTTTCAAGTGGGCACCTTCCATCCTCAGTGTTTCGTCGACTAGCCCATGACACCTCAAGAGGGCTCGACGGTGATTCTGGCGTCCCAGCATCACCCCCCTCCGTCCCCCACTCAACTCAGCCCAGCTTACTTACCTGTCCCCAGCCAGAATCTTTCCGTCTCAACCACAGCCAGTTGCTGCTCCTCTCTGCTGCTTCAGATAAGTTCTTCACTGTGCAACGCAACTCTTGGCCACTGAATCCGACGTCTCTGAGAAACCGGGTTGTAGAATGTGCCACAAATCCTCGACAACCCACTTCCACTGGGTAAACCCGAACTCTCCATCCTCGCTGTTCCGCTTCAGTGGCTAGTTGAGCATACCGCAGTTTCTTCCTCTCATACGCCTCATCTACAGCGTCCTCCCATGGCACTGTTAACTCTACCAGGTGAAATCTTGTCACTTTCAATTAAACATATTTGGCCATAATATCAAAAGCATGGGTGAATGAATTTCCCCTATTAGCATGCTGTATTAGCATAATATTAGCGTACTGTACTTCATGGTGAGTCCTGTCAGAATGGTTTCATTTGAAGAAACTAACCCATATATTATATATATATATATATATATATATATATATATATATATATATATATATATATATATATATATTCTGTGGGAATATAAACAACAAAAACAACACAAATTAGAAACTAAAGCTGAGGTGGCAGTTTCTTTTCTAAATAATTAATAAACCTAGGACTTCTGATTACCTCCCCAGATTTATGAACTACATGGAAATTGATCTTTGTCACATTTCAAAGCAATATAGTGTCTGATTGAAACCACGTGAGAGACACAATAGTTAACATGTCATCAAGCAGACAAACATACCAGCTTTAGAATATATCATAGACTATTTCATGTTAGTCGTTGCAGTGCTGTACAGCACACAATGCAATAAGTAAATCATATATATATATATATATATATATATATATGTATAGTGTAACACAGCAAGGAGGGGTTTAATCCTACCTGCATGAAAAAACATGTGCAAATGCACATCTCTTAATTTAAATTGTTTTGCTTTATTGTTTAATTTAATTTGTTAATTGTTTTATTATTAATTATCCAGGTGCAGGGTACTCAGGGCTGCTGAGTAGAAGGAGGCAGAAGGGGTGCTCTGCTTCCATGCAGTCGTTAAAAGTGTGCACAGTGTAAACCTGGGTGGTTTTGTTGGAGTTGTGTAGCAGGTAAACGGCTTAGCCGTCCTGCCATTTAGTTTAGGTTCTGTGTGTCTAGTTAGTGCTTGTATAGAGCTAGGTGTTTGTTTTGTTTATTTTTGTTTTTGTGTGATTATTAAAAAGAGCGCGTCAGCGCTTTAGAATCCATTTCTGTGTCCTTGGTTGGTGTTTTAAAGGGGCAACGAACCCGAGTGAGTAGTGGCTTGGTTACTATATATATATATATTTATTATATTTATTTTCCTATACTATATGTCCCAAAAGTATTTTTAATTTTAATCTTTACGATTTTAGCGGAGCTCCACCTATGACATGTGTCATTAGTTTCATCTTACTAAAAATACTGAAAAGAAGACTCACAAACACCTTTACAGATGTTGTTTTTCACAAAGTCCCCTCATCTGATGATTAAAAGATGGAGGCTGTATGGGCCACCGTTTAGATCAACTGAGTCGACCCATACTGTGTCACAAAGTATTCAGCTCAGTCCTTACCTGTCACATGAAGGTAGACTGGGCGACTGCGTTTGCTGTTTGCTGAGTTTACAAGCTTCTCTTTTCCATAGATACAGGTGTAGTTTCCAGTATCATTCCACGTAACATTTTTAATGGAAAACGTGACACCTGGTACGTCTTTGGGATGGGGTTGTGAATCGACAAGGCTTTCAGTTTTATATAGATGGAAAAATCCTTCTTTTCCTGTTGCTTCTCTGAGTTCAGCTGGTATCATACATGTAAATGATACATCCATTCCTTCCATTGGGCTCGGTTTGTCTAGCTGAAGTGTGAGCGTATCTAAAAATAACAAACAGACTCTTACTAATCCAAACCCTGTTCCGATTAATGGTTTGATCGGAATCTGTATCATATTATAAACACCTTCTCTAGTCTTATGTTATATATTTTTGTAAGTTATAGTTCATGATAAATCAGAACCATTTGAATAAAAAATTCATAAACAGCTATTTCATACATTCTCACATAATTATAAGATTGAACTTTCTCCATCCAATATCAGCAAGCATTTAATTACCATAGCATGGATTGGATTAGTGGGAGTTTAGAGTATGAGAAATTTAGCTGAAATATCTTAAAACAGTTTTAATACTAGTTTTAAAAACTCATCAATTGACTGAATGAGCAGTATATTATGTATATACATTTCAAGTACAATAACATTATTTGAATGATTTAGGATCTAAAAGTTGTAACACAAATCCATTTAAAAATAAACCCATCTATTTAGAACAAAGCCAAGCATTTTCAAATTGTTTTTTGTAATTTTTTGTTATAGTTAAAAACACCTTATCTAGTCCTATGTTTGATATTTTTAATGTTAATCAGTTTCTTTCTTTCACAGAAAGTTACATTCATGTCTTTTATCATTATTTGTAATTACCCTGTACATTGAGATAAACTGAAGAACCATGGCTGATGTTTTTCACATCTCCTGGATTCTCATTTCCATACATGCAGGTATAGTTTCCAGCATCATTCTTTCTGATGTCTTGTTTTATAAATGTGACAGCTGCCATTCCTCTGGGCTCCAGCAGTGAGGTGATCTTCTCTCTGTTTTTATATAAATGGAACCAATTCCTCTCCTTGTTCTCTGGTTGTCCTCCGTGCACAGCTGAAATTACACATTTGAATTCAACCTTCTCCCCTTCCAGTACAGTTGTTTTCCCAATTTGAATCATAGCTGTACGGAGTGGCTCTGTAAAAAAATACAAATAGCATGACAGAGAATAATCTGTCAAGCAAATAAGAACATGATCATATGGACACGTATCTGTTTGAAACATGTAGTTTTCAGGAAATTAAAAAAAGACAATTTCTTCTCTGAAAACTCCACTTTTCTGTGTTCATGTGATCTGGAACATTTAATCCAATAACAATAGTACAGTTTTTTTGTGTGTTTCAAAAGGCATTATAAAAGTTAAATTCAGTAAAAAAAAAAATCAGTTATCTGTAACCAGAAGAAAAGTTTAGATATGTTTAATTCTTTTTTGTTATGGTCTTGTGCGTTTGTGTTGTAGATGTTATGTAAGAAGTGTATAAAAGTGAAGATGTTGAGGAATTCCGTACAAGACAACGTTTAAATTAAGTCATCTCTATTTATGAACGTGGTTAAAACCAGGGTCACTTAAAAAGCAAATTTATCAGAGACACCTCCGCAAATGTTAATACATTTATCAGTAATATTATAAACACATGTTTATTGCATGTAGCTATTTCAAATTGGCCCTAGTTCAAGCATTTCAGAATAGTAACAGTGATGCCATTTGGTAGAAAAACACAACTATCATTGCACCACTTCTTTCTGAAAAGATAAAGACACCCATTAATGTGAGAAAACTAGAAATAAACAACATAAGAATACCTAAGAATTCAATTCCTGAATTTCAGGTTGGGTTACTTCATTGTGTGTGTTTATTCTTTCATGGATAATGGTGTAAATGGAGTAAATGTCTGTGAATTTCACCCTAAATGTTATTCATTTCTAATGTAATCAAGCTTTAAATCATTGTATCTTATTATGTGAACGTGTCAGAGACACACATACCTATCAAAACCAGCAGCACATCTCCAAGTGCAAAAACTGAAAAACAAATGAATCATTTTACAAATAAGAAAAGCAACATTTCAAATTTACTGACATAAAAAAGTATTAAAGACATATTACTTACATATCATGATTAAGTTAACTTTCCAAGGCATATTAGAATGCTGTTGAACTAATTTTTGAAACTAACACTATACAGTTCCTCAATCTGTAACACAACTAAATGTAACAGTGCATACTATGAGATTATAATACAGTAATGGGAACTCATGCGCAATAGAAATGTGTGTTTCCTTTATATAACTACTGTACTGCACACACTGTAAGCCCACACATGTGGCCATCAAGGTATATCAATTTATAGGCCTGGATTAACAGCATGTGAGTGGCTCTTAACACAAGGTGTTCTGTGGCGGGAACTGTTTATATTTGACTATTTCTATTTCAACATCATTTCTTATAAGACTGTATCAGGTGGGGGAGGGGTACTTTTCTTTATAAACATGTTGACGAACGTTTATGTGAATGAATTACTGTTAGTAGTTTAATATTGATGTTATGTTATTTATTGAAAATTAATTTTAAAAAAATAAAGAAAGAAAGATGATGTGCAGCAAAGGTGTGTAACCAGGATCTGGGTCCTTTATGGTGTTACTAAAGCGGTTCTGGGCCAGAATGTGTTAATGACAGTGGTTCTCATTCCTAAAACATTCTTCTAAAGTGTATGTAACTTCCTCTGCTGTTTTTTTTAATACGACTGTATTTATTAAAATGCCATTCTGGGCCATTCCGGCTTTTACTCCATCCCAACAAATGTTAACCTATTAAGTGTGGTTCGGGGGTGGGAGCTAGGCTCCTCACTGCCCTCTGATCTCCTATCATCAATCAAATCTACTTCCTATTTAAACATTAGTCACACCCTATTCCTCTGTCTTGTGATTTTTCATTTTGGTTGTGAACCTAAGCAGATAGCAAGACCCCCAGCAATTTCTTTCAGAGTAAAGAATTAATGAAAAATCAAGCATGGTGTACTTACCACACATCTCTTCCTCGGATTCAGAGATTTTCAAAGATAACTTCTTGTCTGTGTCGGAATATTCTCTGACAGCTTTAACCCATGGTATGGTCAGCCCACCATTCTTTCCTCTATCAGACGTCGCAGTAACATGTGAACAGGTGCCTCCCAAGCAGGACAGCATACTACCCACCGTCCAAGGAGCCAATCCCCATCGATCTAAGTGGCTCCAGGCCCAGGATACACCTCCAGAGCGACAGTACTTTAAAGACTGGACTCTCAACAAACTCAGAAAGATCCTCCTCAAAAACGGCAGTGAGATCCCGGCAAGGAGCAATCAGGAAACCCAAGAGATTCTACCCAAGAAAACTCCCCAGCCGTGCTCGGCTGTTCAGAGGCCCAGGTCAGACAGCAGGTAGACTGTCTCAGACCAAGCTACTCCAGTAGCCAGCACATCAGGTCAGCAAGCAGCCGCTCCAGTCAACGAAACTCAGCAGGAACACTCTCGGATTTTTAATGAAATAAAAGTATTCATGCCACCATTTGCGGATACCTTATCCTCAGTCAATACCAAACTCAACTTGGATAAACGGGTGTCCAACATCAAGCAAGCGAAGCAAGGTTCCGCAGTTAAAGTATTTTCTTCCATTCCTGCACTAAACTCAGCTGCCTCTGTAGCAGCTACAGTCACTCCCAGTTTGATAACAACACCGGTCCTTATGGTCGAGCCTCTGATCTACAACCTTGCAACTGCCACAGCATATGGTTCCTTCACCTCAACCACTGCCCATCGTCACTCAGTATCCCCACAGATTTGGCAAAGCATAATTGAAGGAAAGGACGTTAATCTGGTTTCTCTATTAATGGCTACATCTGAATTTCTGGACCATAGAGTGGTGGAATGTGGAGATTTATCAGTCACGCTGAAATCCAGAGACAGGGATGTGCTATGTTCAGTATACCCAAACCGCAGACAAGAACTAGATTCTTACAAATTCTACATAGTGGAGCTATCTGTCAGATATGGAGGAACCATGTTTTTCAACCGATCATTTACAGCAAAAGCAGCAGCTATTTTGGCATCAGATAACCACATCATCGACTGGGCATAACCTGATTTAGATCTGTTCAACAGGATTTTCAGCACTCTCAGAGCCAATGCATGTGGGGTCTACGCTTCCACTGGCTATTCAATCTCTCTCTGCCCAAATGCTGCTTTAGCATCAACCTCCTCCAGATCAGCAATTGGCATCACTCCTCCCTGTTTCTATAACAGAATATCGATCCCTAACTCCATCCATTCTTCAGCCCTGAGCAATCTACAAGGGAAGACAAAGAACAGGCAAATAATCAGATTCACAGGAGGAAAGCACATCTGTAATAATGTCAACTCAGGTATATGCACTTTTAAACAGTGCAAAAACATCCATGTGTGCGGTTTCTGTGGGTCACCCATTCCAAAGCCACCTTCCCAGTAACTCCAAAGTGACTCTCTCCAACACTTAAACTTCCTCATGACCAGTTTTCTCTACACTACATTACCATCTCAGACGCAATTCATTCAATTAAATTAGCAGGTCTTGGTTCCTAGTTAGCAAAAGCAGATATATCAGACGCATTTAACCCCTTGCAGTCCATTTATTAAATGCGTGTCAGGCACGCCAGGTCTAATTTATTTTCACACGCGAAGTTAATTTTAGACGCGCTGTTTAAAAGTATTTTTTTTCACAGTCAAACAGGTTTAAATGGCCCTGCATATCAACAAAGCACTCACTAGGCATCTCCAGCCCCGCCCCACCCTTTCGTTTGCTATAGCTTTCACCTATGTAAGAAATAAATAATAATAATAATAGTCGTACATACCGATCAATCATCTCCTGATCACTCGTTTTATCACCAAACTCCTCAATAATGCGATCCATGTCATTATTTTATTACTATAACATCTCAAAAAAGCTCTGCAAATGTCCGTTCTCTGTGTGCTGATTCACAGGCAGCCATCTTGTTTAAGAACATAAGAACATAAGAAAGTTTACAAACGAGAGGAGGCCATTCAGCCCATCTTGCTCGTTTGGTTGTTAGTAGCTTATTGATCCCAGAATCTCATCAAGCAGCTTCTTGAAGGATCCCAGGGTGTCAGCTTCAACAACATTACTGGGGAGTTGGTTCCAGACCCTCACAATTCTCTGTGTAAAAAAGTGACTCCTATTTTCTGTTCTGAATGCCCCTTTATCTAATCTCCATTTATGACCCCTGGTCCTTTTTTCTTTTTTCAAGTCAAAGAAGTCCCCCGGGTTGACATTGTCTATACCTTTTAGGATTTTGAATGTTTGAATCAGATCGCCGCGTAGTCTTCTTTGTTCAAGACTGAATAGATTCAATTCTTTTAGCCTGTCTGCATACGACATGCCTTTTAAACCCGGGATAATTATGTTTGCTCTTCTTTGCACTCTTTCTAGAGCAGCAATATCCTTTTTGTAACGAGGTGACCAGAACTGAACACAATATTCTAGGTGAGGTCTTATTAATGCATTGTAGTGTGGAGTAGTGGTTAGGGCTCTGGACTCTTGACCGGAGGGTTGTGGGTTCAATCCCCAGTGGGGGACACTGCTGTTGTACCCTTGAGCAAGGTACTTTACCTAGATTGCTCCAGTAAAAACCCAACTGTATAAATGGGTAATTGTATGTAAAAATAATGTGATATCTGTATAATGTGAAATAATGTATAATGTGATATCTTGTAACAATTGTAAGTCGCCCTGGATAAGGGCGTCTGCTAAGAAATAAATAATAATAATAATAAAAATTGTAGAGTTTTAACATTACTTCCCTTGATTTAAATTCAACACTTCTCACAATATATCCAAGCATCTTGTTAGCCTTTTTTATAGCTTCCCCACATTGTCTAGATGAAGACATTTCTGAGTCAACATGAACTCCTAGGTCTTTTTCATAGTTCCCTTCTTCAATATCAGTATCTCCCATCTGATATTTATAATGCACATTTTTACTGCCTGCATGCAATACTTTACACTTTTCTCTATTAAATTTCATTTGCCATGTGTCTGCCCAATTTTGAATGCTGTCTAGATCATTTTGAATGACCTTTGCTGCTTCAACAGTGTCTGCCACTCCTCCTATTTTTGTGTTGTCTGCAAATTTAACGAGTTTGCTTACTATATCAGAGTCTAAATCATTAATGTAGATTAGGAATAGCAGAGGACCTAATACTGATCCCTGTGGTACACCACTGGTTACCTCACTCCATTTTGAGGTTTCTCCTCTAATCAGTACTTTCTGTTTTCTACCTGTTAACCAATCCCTAATCCATGTGCATGCATTTCCTTGAATCCCTACTGCGTTCAGTTTGAGAATTAATCTTTTATGCGGGACTTTGTCAAAAGCTTTCTGGAAATCTGCCCCATTATCTGATACCAGGGCCATGTATGACTATTCATGAGATACGCCTTTTTTTTTGACTTGTCTCGGCTCCTGTCATTCCCACTCGGCCATTGAGTGGTTTTCTCGACTTTTTCTATAATGATGTCGGACAGGGTCTGACAATGGACCTGATAGGAATAATTGCAATGTCGAACCAGGTCCGACAATGGACCGCAAAGGGTTAAAGTAATGCCAGTCCATCTCCGTCACCTGTTTGGTATATGCTGGGAAGGAACATTTTCTTTTTTTAACTTCTGGCTGCTGCAGCAGCCCGAAAATATTTGATACGCTTTATGCTGGATACTTCTCAATTCATATCATGGTCCATTTCTGCTCCACCTACTCGATGACTTTCACTTGATCTCTCCTCCCTCAGGTCCACCAACAGAAGCGGTCACCAATCTTAAAAGTTTATTTTTAGAAGTTGGTGTCCTGCTTTCAGAGGAAAAAACAATCATCCGCCTTCTTTCAATGTAATTTCTGTGAATCATACTGGACACAGAAAAGTTATCTTTTAGTATCTAAACTCGACCATATTCGTTCCCTTACTCAGAACTTTCAGATTATTATTATTTATTTATTAGAAGACACCCTTATCCAGGGTGACTTACAATTGTTACAAGATATCACATTATTTTTGCATACTATTACATTATTTTTTACATATTATTTTTACACACAATTACCCATCTATACAGTTGGGTTTTTACTGGAGCAATCTAAGTAAAGTACCTTGCTCAAGGGTACAGCAGCAGTGTCCCCCATCTGGGATTGAACCCACAACCCTCCGGTCAAAAGCCCAGAGCCCTAACCACTACTCCACATTGCTGCCCCAGATCAGTAAAACAATCAGGAAACGTGCACTCCACTCCTGTGCTGGGCCATTTCAGTTTTGCTATTCGCATTATCCACCAGGGACGGACATTTATATGTCGATTACTCGCTGTGTCATCAACAGCACAAAACTTGGACTCCTACATCAGTATTTCATTAGAAGCTAATAAAGACATTAAAATGTGGTCTGCTGTCATACTCATCTTAGATTCCCTCTTTATCCTCTTCCTGTGCATTTCCAAAACGATCAGCTTCGGCAAGGTCAATTTACTTAGCTCTCCTCTATGCCGATATGCTTCCATGCAGAAATATATCGCAGAACACAAACCTATTTCAAATTCTGACCCCCTGTTCATCGATTCAAACCGGACTGTTATATCCAGACATTGGTACACATCTCATCTGTCCACATTGGTTTAAAGAGCAGGACTTCCCCCGCAATTCCATACTCCCCATCCATTCAGAATCAGGGCAGCCACATCAGCAGCAACAGCAAAGATTAACCAGCATCTAATTAAAAATATGGGCACTGGACTGCATCAGCAGTTGAATCATACATACGTTCTTCCCCAGATCTCTTCTGCACAACCGTCTATTGCTAGTATGTCCAGAGTGGGGACAACCCTTCCATCGGGACCACCAAAGGTTTCCCCCAAAAAAGAAAGTTTTTTTTTTCCTTTCCACTGAGCGGAGGGTCTTCACATAGTTAGTAGGGAGCCAGTTACTAACCCTCTTTGTTGTGTTAAATGCTTTCTTTCTTTTTGTTTGTATATGCATTGAAGGTCATTTTGTTTGTCTGCACTCATCTTTAGCGGGGAGCCGGGGGTCCATCCTTTTGGTGGGTTAGTGTCACACTTTCTCGACTTTTGCTATGCTTCCTTTAGCTACATGAGGGAGGTTCTCTTAGTGAGTAAGAGGGGACCCCCATCCAAACCCAATCTTTAAGCATCTCATGTGCTATTGCTTCCCTTGCAATCTGAGGATCTAAGCTTATTCTAGCTAACTCACAGAAGGAGCTCTTTCTTTGTGACAAGAGGCAATCTTCTCGTTTCAGGTTCACCGGGGGTGCGTTTCCGCCCCAGCTTCTCAGGGTAGTCTCCCTCTGTTCCAAATGCTTCTTGCGAAGTTGCTGTAAAATGTAACTGTAACTGTAAAATATATACTCTCCTTGGTAAATTCTTCTCAGTGCATTCTTTGTAAAATACCCAGGAGTTGATGGCTGCTAGGTCCAATGCATTGTAAAACACCTGAACAGACCACCGTCGGGATTCAGCTTTCATGGAATACTTCCGTGCCATCTGATCAAAAACATCAACTCCATATTTTATTGCATTGTGAAACTTGGTCAGTCATTCACTCAGGCAGAGAGTAGAGACTAATCTGATTACAGCTAAACACATTGCAGACTAGTAAATAAAAATAATAAAGTAGAATACTGTTCTACCTTTATTTCTGCACTCCTGCATTTCATGCTTTGTGAGAATATTTAATACATACGGACAGAAAGGTAGACGAACGCACAGCCCCATATGTGTTACACGACTAGAGAAAATTACAATTTAAACCCAAAAACTGACAAAGTGATTTACATGATACAGTAAAAAAAAACAATGCATAATACATTAAATACAGTGAAAAACATTGCATAATAAATACAAGGCTAGGATGTGAAAATTCTAAAACATAGTGGATGCATAAAAAAGTATATCTGGGCAGCAGTGTGGAGTAGTGGTTAGGGGCTCTGGACTCTTGACCGGAGGGTTGTGGGTTCAATCCCTGGTGGAGGACACTGTTGCTGTACCCTTGAGCAAGGTACTTTACTTAGATTGCTCCAGTAAAAACCCAACTGTATAGATGGGTAATTGTATGTAAAATAATAATGTGATATCTGTATAATGTGAAATAATGTATAATGTGATATCTTGTAACCGTTGTAAGTCACCCTGGATAAGGGCGTTTGCTAAGAAATAAATAATAATAATAATCTGGCTTAAAGAGCATGGAAAGCACAAGAGAACAAGTGGGTCTTGAGAGTTGATTTAAAGCGAGTGACGGTGGGAGCATCACGCACCAAAGCTGGGAGAGAGTCGGAGCCATGAAGTTAAACAAGTGTTCTCTAAGTGTGGTGCTTGGGGCTAACAAGCAGGGACATAATCTTTGAGAGGTTTCCATGTTTTGAGAAAACCCCCCAGCTTCCCTCTAACATCTTGTAGTAACTAAGTTTGGAAATGGTAAAATTCATTTAATGCATTTAAAAAGTACTGTTTGTGATTTCTAGGGTTACCATATGGCTCCAGATTAACTGGACGCTTTGAGACAGACCGGGATTTCAAAATTCCCCCTAAATTGAAAGTAATTCACGTATAAATGAGCTCCACCTTTGCTGAGATTAATCCTGCTGTGGTGGAATTGCTTGGGCGCAGCAAACAATTCACACTGATCAGCTGCTTCTGATCAGATCTTAATGAATAGCTAATTTATCGATAGAGCAATGAGATGATGATGATATTGTATTTGCAGAATAATATGGGCGATTGAATTTTAACAAACAGAAAAAAATAGCGACTGGCTGCAATTCATTCTTGGTATAATACAATTATTTGACGCGCATGCGGGTATTTAAGCACCATTATTAATTGTAGCTAAGGATGGTTCATTTACACCTTCATTTATTTCAATTTAGGGGCAAGTTTGAAATCCCGTTCTGTCTCACAGCGTCCGGTTAATCTGGAGCCACATGGTAACCCTATGATTTCTCATTTGAATAGAAAACCGTTGTGGACAGTCCAAACTGATTTACATGGATGATGCTGTTTTACAGCTCGCTCCTCATTTCACATCACTATAAAGGAAGTGTAAAATATGGAGCTAAATTGATTCTTTTGCTCTTCTGGTCAGATTGGAAATTGGAACTTAGTAACAGGTGCACTGAGATAATGAGATGCACAGGAGCAAAAGCACCAGTGGAGCGAGGGATTGAAAATAGTATTGTGGAGCAAAGCTATGAAAAGTGGAGCAGTGCAAAATTAGCTCACAAGCAAAACAATTGAAAATTGGCCTGACAATGCAGAAGTTCATTCTCATTGATTGGTACTGAATTGTAAACCTGAGTGAAGGGCAGGTTTTCTTGTTTTGAAATCAACACGTTAATGAAGGGATCAATTGAATACCTGCTGATAAATACTTCTTAAAAACAATCCCGAGTACGAGTATCAGCACAGCCCTAGAAATGAATAGGGATGGAAGTCTTCACCAGGAGGCCTGCAGTCTGGAATGAGTTCCAGGAGGTCAGCCACAGACAGCTGATATCCCCCGTCGAGTGGCACGTTATCACACAGTGCCTTGTGACAATAAGGGTGTGTGTCTCTGAGCGAACCTGATGGAAAAACTGTCACCTCCCAAATGCTGAAATGTTGCATTGTGATATTTGTTGTGTCCTGTTTTGAGATTAGAGGAGAGAAGAAGATTTTGGTGTAGAGGGAAGACACATCTTACTGCTCTGCTCCTCATTTAATTTAGCGTTGTTTCTTCTGTGTACCAAGGGAGGGGAACAGAGTTATGTGTAACTCTTAAGCTACAATAAAGATAACCAAAAAGTGGATTCCCTAAAACCCTTTGTCAGTGTGTTTGTTGCATCACTTCAGCCACCCCATTACCAACAAACTTCCCTTTGATGAGCATACCAATGATCAGGATTCCTCATAGCATGCCACAACATTAAAATCTTAATAACTTTAAAACTACAAATCCAGTCAAATTCTAACCACCATAGGGAATGAAGTCAGCAGAGACTGCTGTCTCGGTGCTGAGCACTATAGCTGTAGCTATTATAGTTTTTCTTCCTGATTTGCTGGAAAATTACATTATAATCAGATCGGATTGTACATTGGAAATATTAACGCTTTAATCCCCCTTTTATCTTTTAAAATGCTGATCCTATTGAAAGAGTGTTTAAGGATTTAAAGAGACAATGTCACAAAGTGTTCATGTTCCAAAGGACATCACTCTACCCCCCTATGATTGCCGAGATATTCATGGTTGGAAATTAGAGTTCGACATAGAAATGAGATTGAAACCACAACTATAGCGGCACTATCATGCTGCTATAATAATCTCATACGGCCACCAGGGGCTGTAGAGCAACATAATTCAAATGTGTGACTCTACTCAAGTTTAGACATAATTTGATACTGAGTTGTATGTATTTATAACGAATGCACTCTACAGAAGCTACTGTGTATGTTGAAGATTCTGGTGATATGATTGATACGATCAGTCATCTAGGCTCTCTTCCTCAACACAGTATTCTTGTATGATTGATACGATCACTCATCTAGGCTCTCTTCCTCAACACAGCATTCTTGTATGATTGATACGATCAGTCATCTAGACTCTTCCTCAACACAGCATTCTTGTATGATTGATACGATCACTCATCTAGGCTCTCTTCCTCAACACAGCATTCTTGTATCATTGATACAATCAGTCATCTAGGCTCTCTTCCTCAACACAGTATTCTTGTATGATTGATACGATCAGTCATCTATGCTCTCTTCCTCAACAAAGTATTCTTGTAACTTTTGATATTGTGAGTCTCTATACCAATATCCCTCATGGTGGAGTCTAAAGGCTCCTTTGCAAACAAAACAGTGATCGTTTACCTTCAGCTTCTTTTGTGTTAACTTTAGCTGAATTGGTGCTATCAAAAAATTATTTTGCATTTCAATCAGATTTCTTTCTTCAAATTAAAGGTACTGCAATGGGTGCTACAAAGGCACCAAATTATGCTAATTTATACATAGCTTATTTAGAGGAAATGACTATTCGTCAGGCTTCAGTAAATCTCCACTTATCTAATATTATTTGGAAAAGATACATTGACAATATTTTTATCTTGTGGAAAGGAAATGCTCACAAACTTTCTTATTTTATGATTTTTTTTTTAAATGTAATGAACATTTTCAATTTACCATGCAATATGTCATTTAAAAGATTAATGAAGGTCATTTTCTGCATAGAAATTTATATAGAAAACCTACAGAGCGGTATACATTAATGACAGCAGGCAGTTTTCATCCACTTCCTTTAAAAGAATAGTTTACCTTGTAGTCAGTTTTGTAGAATTAAACATATTTGCAAACGAGAATCTGATTTTTCTAATAATTTGTCTGATATGCAGGCTAGATTTGAAATAAAGATAAATATCTCGATACTGCTATTCAAATTCCATTAAAAGCAGTTACAGACTCACTCCAGCACCATACATCTAAACGTAGTTGTGTAATTTTTGTGGTTTCACATAGTCCTTCTTGTGCATCTCTGCATTAAATATGTGTACAAAGTATTCATTAACTTGTTATTTTCTCTTCTGTTTGGGGTAGTATTGAATCTAGTGTTTATAGACTTCATTCAAGCCTTCCCATTTACATATATATATAGTGACAGAGTGGGGTGTTTTGTCACAGTTCTTTCGGGTCTTGAACACAGTCTTTCGGAACCAAGCACACTGGACAACAGTATTTTATTGTAAACAGGGCGGTGCCTGTATGTTTATTATCGTGTTCTCTTTATCCAGAGTCACACAAATCAAATATCAACAACGTAAACAAAATAAACCAAACAAAACCTAGCTCTTTATTAAGAGCATTAACTAAACCTTTTAATTATCTTTTAACTACCCCTTTCTATAAGTCAGACAGCTAAGCTGTTTACTGACCAAAGTGAACACTTTAACTATGCAGCAGTTGTTTTCCCCTAGGTAGAACACCAACCTTTAATCTGTTTCCAGCACGTATCGGTCTCTCTGCATGTCATACCCTTTGCACACACTCGCGTTTGAAAAAAACCCATGCTCTTTTATGGCTGCCTAATTGGAGACAGGTGAAAACCCTTGTCTCAAAATGGTCTCCCCTGTGGAGCTCTGGGAATTGTAGTCTTTGTGACATTGGCAGTCAAAGACTACAACTTACTTATGTAACCCAAATTCAATGGAGAGGATACAGGCTTCTCTTCACTCTTGGACCAATATACACACCGTCCACCACTTTCCCATATATTTTATAGTTCACTTTGTCACAATATATATATATATATATATATATATATATATATATATATATATATATATATATCATTTACTGTATTACATTTTTGTGGAATTTCTACTATTGTAAAACTATATTTTAGTGACATTATAGATAACTGTTGATCAATTAACTAATGTGTAATTACATTCACCTGCTCTTTTTAACCCTGATAGTATTTAACTGTAACCATACAATTGTATTTTGCAGCCTGACAAAGGCACTTCTTTGGTGATGTTTTTATGAATTAAAGATATATATATTTGGATTGCAATTGAGGGTGTGGTTCTCTCTTTTTCTATATTAACTGATGGCTTCAGCCTTGTGAACTTGCACCTCGTCTGCTTTGGTGGGCGGACCCTTTTGGTCAAGGAGGGCCATTTAACAGGTGGGACATTGGGTATAATAAAATTCCCCTATAAATAAACACCAATATGTGCCATAAATCTAACATACCTTTATATATAGACTCAAGACAGACATCTTTTCTGTTGCCTTTTCTTTGTTGGTTTCTGAAATATGATTTTTGTTTTTTAATTTGATTTTATCATGTTTGTATTTATATTTTATTGGCTGGTTTCACAGACCCAGATTCGCACTGATTTTGGTTTTCCTTACCTAAATTAACATTGGGTAGTCCAGGACTAGTACTAATCAGAGTCTGTGAAACCAGCCATACATGTCTATGTTTATGGGGACATCCTAAAACGCTTACTGTGGCTTAATGTGCTTAACCACTTCAACTCCAGATGTAAAAATGAAACCCCTTCCCAGGTACCAGATTTTGAAAATAATAATAATGTTTTCAAACCTGTAATTGCTATAAAATGTTAACATATGATGAATAAAACACAAATAAATGACCTAAACTGTGTTTTTAATTAACCATGTGTACTACATACCCATGTTCACTATAGAGATAAAAACACATTTTTAAATTTTTTTTTATTGTTTTTGTTTGAACAATGAAAACAAAAATGCTGCTAATAACAATAATAATCAGCAAACAGTAATTATCAAATAAAAATCAAACAACACCAAAATGTGTGCCATTATCGACCTGCTCTGGTTGATCTTTTATTGAAATGTTCAATACAACAGAACCCGGGGTTGCCTTTGCAACCACTGCACATTTTTCGCGGTCTCTGCTTCCCTTGTGTTGGAGGGATAGTCATAAATGCCAATTTCACGGGCAGCAGTGTGGAGTAGTGGTTAGGGCTCTGGACTGTTGACCGGAGGGTTGTGGGTTCAATCTCAGGTGGGGGACACTGCTGCTGTACCCTGGAGCAAGGTACTTTACCTAGATTGCTCCAGTAATAACCCAACTGTGTAAATGGGTAACTGTATGTAAAAAATAATGTAATTGTATGTAAAAATAATGTGATATCTGTTACGCGTCTGTTAAGAAATAAATAATAATAATAATGCATGTACAGGGCTACTATGCGCAGGCATTGTGATGAATGTGGCTGCAGCAGATGCCTGCTTTATTGCCTTGTACCCAGTGCTGTATTTTGTCACAGCACTGCCATTTCAAACCAAACAGCTTCCAGGACTGGCATCATGGTAGGGATCAGTAATAAACCCAGCCCCCTGCTGTTCTTGGCTCCACATCCTCTTCATTATCATCGCTGAGTGATAAGTCAGCATCACTGTCGCTGGTATTGAAATCCTCCTAACCAACTTTGAAATCTTCATCACTCTCCACGTATGTTGCCATGTTTACCTTTCACTAAAAACGACATAATCTACAACTAAACAAGTAAAACTAATAATAAAACAAAAAATAATAATATAAACACTATATATATACTTGTAAAAGTTGAATGGCTTCACGCAATATATCGCCGTCTTATAAACACCCACGGGTAGATTGGAATCTCTACACGGCACGCAATTGAATATAAATGTCACCTGACCCCTTTCATTGCACATTATTATTATTATTATTTATTTCTTAGCAGGCACCCTTATCCAGGACGACCTACAATTGTTACAAGATATCACGTTATTTTTACATACAATTACATTATTCTTTTACATACAATTACCCATTTATACAGTTGGGTTTTTACTGGAGCAATCTAGGTAAACTACCTTGCTCAAGGGTACAGCAGCAGTGCCCCCCACCTGGGATTGAACCCACGGCCTTCCGGTCAAGAGTCCAGAGCACTAACCACTACCCCACACTTCCACAGTACTAGCACTGCCTTAGAGAATGAAACCTGAAATGCTAGACTGAGAAACCGCTCATAGAATAGAATGGGAAACTTGACATATGCACGTATGGCACAGTACTATAATTGGGTTACATTACCATGCCCTCCCCCATTTGATATTATTGGTTGTAATACATTTAAATTCACATGACTGGATACATTTATTGTGTTCTGAATACGTTCTAAATTAAAGTGGTGCTTTTTGTAGATCTCTCCTTTTCCTCGCAGGATATTTCTTTGTAACGTGTGAGTTGTTTGTGTCGTATTACAAGATGTGTTACACCTGCACTGCAGATTAAAGGACAGTGTTGAAGGATGGGCCAGTTTATTGTCCATTGGTGTCTGTAAGAGAGCAACATTTCATTAGGTACAAATAGCCTTTGGAACCATCTTCAATAAACCCAGCTAATTGCATCCACACAGTTCTTTCTTTTTTCCTTTTAAAAACTCATTGGCAGTGTACAGTATGATGATCGTGTAAGTGAGGTAATTTAACATGAATGCAGATGGTGCTCGTAATCTGTAATAGTGGGGTGGACTTCATATTGAAGGTTGAATCAATTAGTACAAATCAGGATGGTAAAAATGCCTTGATTGCTGGTGGACTGAAGTGGCCATTAATCAAGGTTCCACTGTATATTGGAATGTATTTAAAATACAGTCATATATGGATTCAACAGTATATTACTATATATTTTGGATCACCAAATATATTACATATAATGCATATTTTATCATATTTTTAATATGCCCCAGAATCCACTGCACTGCAGCTCCTCTGTTACTTTTTATATTACAGGACTCCTGTTCCTGAAAGAATAACCCCCAGCTCAGGAAGATATTGCGCATCTAGACTCTAACTGTTTAAACTAGATGACCATTATATCGAGCCTACAGGTATAAGTGCAATAACTGTGTATTTCTGCAATACTAATAATCTTTGCTAATCCTTTGATAATCCTTGATAATGTAAATATAATAAATATGTAATAAAAAAAAAAATTTACTCCATAAGGGAAGCTCCCTTACCATCCCCATGGTGCTTCCTCTGTCTGCTACTGAAGTCTTCCCCCACAATAACTGAGAGCACAAGAAGGATCCCCAGGGATAGGAAGATTCTGATGTCATTCCCCAGCCCGTATGACTCTGAATTGAGGAGAAAACAGAACTAGTGTTTGGTTATACAGGCTGTGTGGGGACACAAAACAGGGATTATAAAGTTTTACTGTGAGCCAAACTAGACCCACCTGAGCTTCTCATCTGTATGTTAACATGTGAAAAAATGTTATATAATTCAATAAACAAATTATGTAATTCACTAATAACCTATTGACATAAAAGCACGATCAAGATGTGTTGAAAACAACTGTAATCCAATCATGTTTTTACAGTGTCTTAATCTTGCAGTATGTTAATAGGGTACATACAGTATGCTCCACAGTGAAGTCATACGTTCTTGGTTTTTGAGCAGGTACACCAAACACACAATAATCATGTTTTCCAGAAAGCCTAGTTTTCAGAGTTGGTTAAATCTGACATTAAATTTTCCATATGTACCAGCAATAATTGCAGCTGTGACCATTCTGATTCAATTATAATTTCTGATGCAGTATATAAATCAATTAGTGCTTTGTTGCAAAGTGTCAAGTGGTATGTGCAGGTGCAGTGTAGTAATCCAACAATGAAGAGACAGACAACAAAGTACGGGTGAAAATGAGTTCTGTTTATTTTAATCCAGGGGTCTGATGACCAAACAGAAAACAAATAGGAGCAGGGCCGGCCTTAGGACAAGGCGGCGGCCTAGGGCCTCACATGCGTCACAAATTGTATGACGTTTTCAGAGTCGAAACAGTCTCGCGACTATTAAGTCGGCCCCTCGCAAGTACGAGTTGGGCCATTGTAAAAGGAAAATAAAAAAAATATAAAGAAATTCATATCAAGCGGCAATAAGGAATTCTGCTGCCATATCTAGACAAACCGTCAAATAAAAATCTGCTCCAGAAAGCAAATGAATCTGATTCAGACTCTTCACAATAATGATCTTCAAAATATTGGTTTCTGCTTACCAATGTAACATTACCACATTTGCACTGACTGACTGACAAAGTGGACGTGTTTCCTCATTTGAGTGTACTCGATCATAAAAAAAATATTTTTAAAAATGCAACATCTAAGGGTTAGCTGTCTGATAGGCTATTCAATAGCCTGTCCCTCTTTACATTCCACCAAAGAATACCAGGAATACCAAGAATACCAAAGGCGCAGGACAGTGCAGCATCGTCTTTTAAAGTTTTACTGGAGGCTTTTCTTATAGTTATATATTAATCGATTAATGAAATTGAGACTGTGTGTATTAACCCTTTGTGGTCCTATGTCGGACCTGGTCCGATATTGCAATTATTCCTATTCGGTCCATTGTCGGACCCTGTCCGACATCATCAAAAAAAAACGGTTTTCTAGTCGTTTTTTCTCCGGAAAAAGCAGAGAAAACCATTCAATGGCCGAGTGGGAGCGACAGGAGCCGAGACAAGTAAAAAAAAAAATATATAATAGGCCGTATCTCATGAATAGTGATGATACTTGCCCCTGGCATCAGATAGGGGTGGTCATAAGGAAACAAGCTGGCTGATACTGCATCAGCGCTCAGAGAATATCACGGACATTTGCAGAGCTTTTTTGAGATGTTATAGTAATAAAGAGATCTAACATCATGAATCATTCGATCTCTGTCACATGCCTTTATTATTAACAACTTTGTTTTCTAAAACTTGGAGTACTTTAAAAAGTGATTTTATTAAGTTCAAGGAAACTTATGAAAAGATAGTTATTCACACTTGCCTATCCCATTTGTGTGTTGGGTCTTGATAGATGTGTTTGGAGTTATCATATCTCCTGTGGGAAATTATCACCATTGGGCTAAAAAAAAGCTGCCAGCTGTTAAATAATTTAAATTTAGACCAACATAAATTTGATGATAATGTGTTCTTTGCAATGATGTGAATAGTGGTAGATCTAAATACTGCCCCCAAAATGTACAATAAAATAAAATATTCAGCGAAAAAAGGCCTTGATTTAGTTTTTTCAAATAATGAAGACAGAATACTAAAACAGAGGTCAGAGCGCCATTGGCAAACTCAGACCACAACATGGTCTCATTTGAAGTATTTTTTAAAACCCCAAAAGTAATGGCTAAAGCTAAGGTTTACAATTTTAGAAAAGCAAACTATGAAGGTATGAAACAGAGACTAACAGAAGTAGATTGGAGTAAAATAGAGAAAACATCCACAGAAAAAGGATGGCTGTTTTTTAAAAATGTAGTACTTGAGGCGCAAAACAATTACATCCCAAAAGTAGACAAATCTAAATCTTAAAAAAAATGGCCAAAATTGTTTAAGAGATCAATTTA
This sequence comes from Acipenser ruthenus, assembly GCF_902713425.1. Lineage (NCBI taxonomy): Eukaryota > Metazoa > Chordata > Actinopteri > Acipenseriformes > Acipenseridae > Acipenser > Acipenser ruthenus. The sequence continues at coordinate 4,900,176 of NC_081241.1, read as the reverse complement.
AAAAAAAAATCAGCGAAAAAAGGCACTTTGCAGAGCGTTTAAAAGGGACCAAAAACAAAGTACACAGAAAGAGTACTTGGAACTGCAAACTCAAGTCAAAAAGGAAGTTAGAAAGGCCAAGAGAGAGATAGAAATCAATATTGCTAAGGGGGTTAAAACCAATTCCAAAATATTTTTCCAATATTTTAACAGCAAGAGAACATTCAAAGAGGAGGTTAAATGTCTAAGAGACACAAATGGCAAAATCATAGATGAAGAAAAAAAATAGCAAATATATTAAATGATTACTTTTCACAGGTTTTTACAAAGGAGGACACGGACAACATGCCCGACATGTCGACCTGTTCCTATCTAATTTTAAATAACTTTAGCATAACAGAGGCAGAAGTGTTAAAGGGACTAGGGGCTCTTACAATAAACAAATCCCCTGGGCCAGATGAGATCCTCCCAATAGTACTCAAAGAAATGAAAGACGTTATTTACAAACCGCTAACCAAGATCATGCAACAGTCTCCTGACACAGGGGTCGTACCGACAGACTGGAAAATAGCAAGCGTAATACCAATCCACAAAAAGGGAGACAAAACCGAACCAGGTAACTACAGACTAATAAGCCTGACTTCTATTATATGTAAACTTATGGAAACTATAATAAGATCCAAAATGGAAAATTACCTGTATGGTAACAATATCCTGTGAGACAGTCAGCATGGTTTTAGGAATGGGAGATCGTGTCTAACTAAGCTACTTGACTTTTTTAAGGATGCAACATTGAAAATTAATAACTGCAAAGCATACGACATGGTTTATTTAGATTTCCAGAAAGCTTTTGACAAAGTCCCGCATAAAAGATTAATTCTCAAACTTAACGCAGTAGGGATTCAAGGAAATGCATGCACATGGATTAGGGAGTGGTTAACATGTAGAAAACAGAAAGTACTGATTAGAGGAGAAACCTCAAAATGGAGTGAGGTAACCAGTGGTGTACCATATTAGGTCCTCTGCTATAAGAACATAAGATCATAAGAAAGTTTACAAACGAGAGGAGGCCATTCAGCCCATCTTGCTCGTTTGGTTGTTAGTAGCTTATTGATCCCAGAATCTCAAGCAGCTTTTTGAAGGATCCCAGGGTGTCAGCTTCAACAACATTACTGGGAAGTTGGTTCCAGACCCTCACAATTCTCTGTGTAAAAAAGTGCATCCTATTTTCTGTTCTGAATTCCTAAACTACATTAATGATTTAGATTCTGGTATAGTAAGCAAACTCGTTAAATTTGCTTACTATACCAGAAATAAAAAATAGGAGGAGTGGCAAACACTGTTGAAGCAGCAAAGGTCATTCAAAATGATCTAGACAGCATTCAGAACTGGGCAGACACATGGCAAATGAAATTTAAATAGAGAAAAGTGTAAAGTATTGCATGCAGGCAATAAAAATGTGCATTATAAATATCATATGGGAGATACTGATATTGAAGAAGGGAACTATGAAAAAGACCTAGGAGTTTTTGTTGACTCAGAAATGTCTTCATCTATAAAATGTGGGGAAGCTATAAAAAAGGCCAACAAGATGCTCGGATATATTGTGAGAAGTGTTGAATTTAAATCAAGGGGAGTAATGTTAAAACTCTACAATGCATTAGTAAGACCTCACCTAGAGTATTGTGTTCAGTTCTGGGCACCTCGTTACAAAAAGGATATTGCTGCTCTAGAAAGAGTGCAAAGAAGAGCAAACAGAATTATCCCGGGTTTAAAGGGCATGTCGTATGCAGACAGGCTAAAAGAATTGAATCTATTCAGTCTTGAACAAAGAAGACTATGCGCCGATCTGATTCAAACATTCAAAATCCTAAAAGGTATAGACAATGTCAACCCGGGGGATTTCTTTGACCTGAAAAAAGAAACAAGGACCAGGGGTCACACATGGAGATTAGATAAAGGGGCATTCAGAACAGAAAATAGGAGGCACTTTTTTACACAGAGAATTGTGAGGGTCTGGAACCAACTCCCCAGTAATGTTGTTGAAGCTGACACCCTGGGATCCTTCAAGAAGCTGCTTGATGAGATTCTGGGATCAATAAGCTACTAACAACCAAACGAGCAAGATGGGCTGAATGGCCTCCTCTCGTTTGTAAACTTTCTTATGTTCTTATGTATAAACCTGATCTTGTGCTGACCTGTGGCGGAGTGTCCCGCCCCTATGTATTATTATTTGTATTTTTGTTTACGGCGCGGGTAAAAGCGCCGCGTCTTTTATTATTTTATATTTAAAAACCCCGTGAGGATGCATGGCTGATCAGCTACTGATTATTTAACTAGCTGACAGTCATGCATCCTTACCAAACGCGTGCAGACTCTGGCCGAGGGATAATAAGATAATTACCAACTAGTTAATCCCTCGGCCAGAGTATATAAACCTGCAGCTCTCTGCACTTGATGTTGGGTGTACAGAGGAGAGTACGGGGAGCGGAGAGAGCGAGCAACATTCGAAAAACAATTGCTAAAACGTGCTGGATTGTCCAGCACGACACTTACTTGTTTGTTTGTTTATTCGTTTGGCCCTCGTGCCCTTTTGTTTTGTGTTTTGTGTGTTTTGTTTAAATCTTTTGTTTGTTTATTAAATACGCTGAATGCAATTGCGTTCAGCTTCACCCGCCCATCTACTGTTTTGGTGTCAGTTACTTCCTGGTCCGTGACGTCATCCACTTCACCACTGCGAGCCAGACTGCCACATGACCTCATTTCACTGATTATCTGTAGTCATGTTAAATAACGGTGTTTTCTATCAGTAAACGTATCACTTATTTTACACTTGCCTATCCCATTTGTGTGTTGGGTCTTGATAGATGTGTTTGGAGTTGTCATATCTCCTGTGGGAACATAAGCAACAACGTATCGCAAATTATCACCATTGGGCTAAAAAAAAGTTGCCAGCTGTTTAATAATTTTAATAATTCAGACTAACATTAATTTTATGATATTGTGTTCTTTGTAATGATGTGGATAGTAGGAGATCCAAATACCGCCCCTATAATGTATAAACCTGATCTTGTGCAGACCTCATTCCACTGATTATCTGTAGTCATGTTAAAGGGTTTTAATGAATCAATCTGGGGGAAACATCAGAGGGAGTCATTTTGAGTGGCAGTATTTGGATCCACGGCTGTTCTCCTGTCCGGCATTCTATCTACTTCGAACTAATCTTGTCACCACACCTTCAATTAAACATATTTGGCCATAATATCAAAAGCATGGGTGAATGAATTTCCCCTATTAGCATACTGTATTAGCATAATATTAGCGTACTGTACTTCATGGTGAGTCCTGTCAGAATGGTTTCATTTGAAGAAACTACCCCTACTGTATGCAATGATGGCTAACTCCAAGTCAATCATTTTAATTGTGAAATAGACACATTTTAACTATTTTGTCGAAAACTTTCTTTAAATCAGAAAACTGAATTGAAAATAAACACAGACTTGCCTGTCAGTTTCTGTTGGGGTGGAATTGTCGTATATACTGTGCGAATATAAACAACAAAAAAATAAACAACACAAATTAGAAACTAAAGCTGAGGTGGCAGTTTCTTTTCTAAATAATTTATACACCTAGGACTTCTGATTACCTCTCCAGATTTATGAACTGCATGGAAATTGATCTTTGCAACATTTCAAAGCAGTTTCATGTCTAATTGAAATCACATGAGAGACACAATAGTTGACATGTCATCAAGCAGACAAACATTAAAGGAGATTCAGTTCAATCTTCCATCCCCATACCAGCTTTGGAATGTATCATAGACTATTTAATGATGGTCTTTGCAGTGCAGTACAGCACACATTACAATAAGTAAATCATATATATATGGCAAACATTACGTTTTTTATTATATTTATTTTCCTATACCATATGTCCCAAAAGTATGTTTAATTTTAATCTTTATTTAGCAGAGCTCCACCTTTGACATGTGTTGTTAGTTTCATCTTACTAGAAATACTGTAAAAAAGACTCACAACCCTTTACAGACGTTGTTTTTCACAAAGTCCCCTCATCTGATGATTAAAAGATGGAGGCTGTATGGGCCACAGTTTAGATCAACTGAGTCCACCCCACTGTGTCACAAAGTATTCAGCTCAGTCCTTACCTGTCACATGAAGGTAGACTGGGCGACTGCGTTTGCTGTTTGCTGAGTTCACAAGCTTCTCTTTTCCATAGATACAGGTGTAGTTTCCAGTATCATTCCTCGTAATGTTTTTAATGGAAAACGTGACACCTGGTACGGCTTTGGGATGGGGTTGTGAATCGACAAGGTTTCCAGTTTTATATAGATGGAAAATTCCTTCTTTTCCTGTTGCTTCTCTGAGTTCAGCTGGTATCATACATTTAAATGATACATCCATTCCTTCCATTGGGCTTGGTTTGTCTAGCTGAAGTGTGAGTGTATCTAAAAATAACAAATAGACTCTTACTAATCCAAACCCTGTTCAGATTAATGGTTTGATTGTAATCTGTATCAAATTATAAACACCTTCTCTTGTCTTATGTTTGATATTTGTTTAAGTTATAGTTCATGATAAATCAGAACCATTTTAATTAATCATTCAGAGACAGCTATTTTATACATTCTCACATAATTATAAGATTGAACTTTCTCGAGCCGATATCAGCAAGCATTTAATTCTCATAGCATGGTTCGGATTAGTGTGAGTTTAATGTATGAGAAATTTAGCTGAAATATCTTAATACAGTTTTAATACTAGTTTTAAAAACTCATCAATTGACTGAAGGAGCAGTATATTATGTATATACATTTCAAGTACAATAACATTATTTGAATGATTTAGGCTCTAAAAGCTGTAACATAAATCCATTTAAAATTAAACCCATCTATTTAGAACAAAGCCAAGCATTTTTTAATTGTTTTTTGTAATTTGTTTATAGTTAAAAACACCTTATCTAGTCCTATGTTTGATATTTTTTAAGTAAATCAGTTTCTTTTTTCACATAAAGTTACATTCAGGTCTTTTATCATTATTTGTACTTACCCTGTACAGTGAGATAAACTGAAGAACCATGGCTGATGTTTTTCACATCTCCTGGATTCTTATTTCCATACATGCAGGTGTAGTCTCCAGCGTCATTCTTTCTGATGTCTTGTTTTATAAATGTGACAGCTCCCATTCCTCTGGGCTCCGGCAGTGATCTGATCTTCTCTCTGTTTTTGTATAAATGGAACCAATTCTTCTCCATGTTGTTTGATTGTTCTCCATGCACAGCTGATATTAAACATTTGAATTCAACCTTCTCCCCTTCCAGTACAGTCGTTTTCCCAATTTGAATCATCGCTGTATGGAGTGGCTCTGTAAACATGTATTTAAAAAAAATTACAAATAACATGACAGAGAATAATTTGTTAAGCAAATAGGAACATGATCATATGGACACATATCTGTTTGAAACATGCAGTTTTCAGAAAATTAAAAAAGACCATTTGTTCTCTGAAAACTCCACTTTTCTGTGTTCATGTGATCTGGAACATTTAATCTAATAACAATAGTAGTTTTTTGTTTGTTTCAAAAGGCATTATAAAAGTTATCAGTAAAAAATCAGTTATCTGTAACCAGGAGAAAAGTTTAAATATGTTTTATTCTTTTTTGCTATGGTCATGTGTGGTTCTGGTTATGTGCGTTTGTGTTATAGATGTTATGTGTGAAATGTAAAAAAGTGAAGATGTTGAGGACTTCATTGGAAGACAATGTTTAAATTATGTTGTCTCTATTTATGAACATGGTTAAAACTATGGCCACTTAAAAACAGATTTATCAGTTTGACAATACAAGAAAACAGACACCTCTGCAAATGTTAATACATTTATCAGTAATTTTAAAAACACTTGCATGTAGCTATTTCAAATTGGCTCTAGTTCAAGCATTTCAGAATAGTAACAGTGATGCGATTTGGTAAAAAAACACAACTATCATCTGCACCACTTCTTTCTGAAAAGATAAAGACACCCATTAATGTGAGAAAACTAGAAATAAGCAACATAAGAATACCTAAGAATTCAATTCCTGAATTTCAGGTTGAGTAACTTCATTGTGTGTGTTTATTCTTTCATGGATAATGGTATAAATGGAGTAAATGTCTTTGTGAATTTCACTCTAAATGTTATTCATTTCTAATATAATCAAGCATTAATCATTGTATCTTATTATGTGAACGTGTCAGAGACACACATACCTGTCGAAACCAGCAGCACGTCTCCAAGTGCAAAAACTGAAAAACAAATTCATCATTTTACAAATAAGAAATGTAACATTTCACATTTTCCTACATAAAAAAACACGCATCAAAGATATAATACTTACATATCATGATTAAGTTCACTTTCCAAGGCATATTAGAATGCTGTTGAACTAATTTTTGAAACTAACACTATACAGTTCCTCAATCTGTAACACAACTAAATGTAACAGTGCATACTATGAGATTATAATACAGTAATGGAAACTCATGCGCACTAGAAATGTGTGTTTCCGTTATTACTACTGTACTGCACACACTGTAAGCCCACACATGTGGCAATCAAGGTATATCAGTTTCTACGCCTGGATTAACAGCATGTGAGTGGCTCTTAACACAAGGTGTTCTGTGGCGGGAACTGTTTATATTTGACTATTTTTATTTCAACATCATTTCTTATAAGGCTGTATCAGGTGGGGGCGGGGAACTTTTCTTTATAAACATGTTTACGAATGTTTATGTGAATGAATTATTGTTAGTAGTTTAATATTGATGTCATCTTATTTATTGAAAATTAATTTTAAAAAAATAAAGAAAGAAAGATGATGCGCAGGATCTCTGTCCTTTATGGTGTTACTAAAGCGGTTCTGGGCCAGAATGTGTTAATGACAGTGGTTCTCATTCCTAAAACATTCTTCTAAAGTGTGTGTAACTTTCTCTGCTGTTTTTTAATACAACTGTATTTATTAAAATGCCATTCTGGGCCATTCCGGCTTTTACTCCATTCCAACAAATGTTAACCTATTTAGTGTGGTTCGGGGGAGGGAGCTAGGCTCCTCCCTACCCTCTGATCTCCTATCATCAATCAAATCTACTTCCTATTTAAACATTAGTCACACCCTATTCCTCCGTCTTGTGATTCTTTGTTTTGGTTGTGAACCGAAACAGATAACAAGACCCCCATCAATTTCTTTTAGAGTAAAGAATTTAAGAAAAATCAAGTATGGTGTACTTACCACACATCTCTTCCTCAGATTCGGAGATTTTCGAAGATAACGTCTTGTCTGTGTCAGAACATTGTCCGACAGCTTTAACCCAGAGTATGGTCAGCCCACCATTCTTTCCTCTATCAGAAGTCACCATAACATGTGAACAGGTGCCTTCCGAGCAGGACAGCATACTACCCACCGTCCAAGGAGCCAATCCCCATCGATCTAAGTGGCTCCGGACCCAGGATATACCTCCAGAGTGACTGTGCTTTAAAGACTGGACTCAACAAACTCAGAAAGATCCTCCTCAAAAAACGGCAGTGAGCAATCAGGAATCTCCTTTCATTTTCTATTGTAATTCCATCTCAGCAGAACCAATTTTTCCACCCAAGAAAACTCCCCAGCTGTGCTCGGCTCTCTCAGACCAAGCTACTCCAGTAGCCAGCACATCAGGTCAGCAAGCAGCCGCTCCAGTCAACGAAACTCAGCAGGAACACTCTTGGATTTTTAATGAAATAAAAGTATTCATGCCACCATTTGCGGATACCTTATCCTCAGTCAATACCAAACTCAACTTGGATAAACGGGTGTCCAACATCAAGCAAGCGAAGCAAGGTTCCGCAGTTAAAGTATTTTCTTCCATTCCTGCACTAAACTCAGCTGCCTCTGTAGCAGCTACAGTCACTCCCAGTTTGATACCAACACCGGTCCTTATGGTCGAGCCTCTGATCTACAACCTTGCAACTGCCACAGCATATGGTTCCTTCACCTCAACCACTGCCCGTCGTCACTCAGTATCCCCACAGATTTGGCAAAGCATAATTGAAGGAAAGGACGTTAATCTGGTTTCTCTATTAATGGCTACATCTGAATTTCTGGACCATAGAGTGGAGGATTGTGGAGATTTATCAGTCACGCTGAAATCCAGAGACAGAGATGTGCTATGTTCAGTATACCCAAACCGCAGACAAAAACTAGATTCTTAAAAATTCTACATAGTGGAGCTATCTGTCAGATATGGAGGAACCATGTTTTTCGATTACCACCAATCATTTTCAGCAAAAGCAGCAGCTATTGTGGCATCAGATAACCACACCATCGACTGGGCATAGCCTGATTTAGATCTGTTCAACAGGATTTTCAGCACTCTCAGAGCCAATACATGTGGGGTCTACGCTTCCACTGGCTATTCAATCTCTCTCTGCCCGAAAGCTGCCATAGCATCAACCTCCTCCAGATCAGCAATTGGCATCACTCCTCCCCATTTCTCTAACAGAATCTCGATCCCTAACTCCATCCATTCCTCAGCTCCACCTGAGCAATCTACAAGGGAAGACAAAGGCAAATAATCAGATTCACAGGAGGAAAGCAAATCTGTAATAATGTCAACTCCGGTATATGCACTTTCAAACAGTGCAAAAACATCCATATGTGCGGTTTCTGTGGGGACGCCCATTTCAAAGCCATCTGCCCCGTAACTCCAAAGTGACACTCTCCAACACTTACACTTCCTCATGACCAGTTTTCTCTACAATACATTACCATCTGAGACACAATTAATTCAATTAAATTAGCAGGTCGTGGTTCCTGGTTAGCAAAAGCAGATATATCAGACGCATTTAAAGTAATGCCAATCCATCTCCGTCACCTGTTTGGGATATGCTGGGAAGGAACATTTTCTTTTTTTAACTTTTGGCTGCCGCAGCAGCCCGAAAATATTTGATACGCTTTATGCTGGATACTTCTCAATTCATATCATGGTCCATTTTTGCTCCACCTACTCGATGACTATCACGTGATCTCTCCTCTCTCAGATCCACCAACAGAAGTGGTCACCAATCTTAAAAGTTTATTTTTAGAAGCTGGCGTCCTGCTTCCAGAGGAAAAAACAATCATCCCCCTTCTTTCACTGTAATTTCTATGAATCATACTGGACACAGAAAAGTTATCTTTTAGTATCTAAACTCGACCATATTCGTTCCCTTATTCAGAACTTTCAGATTATTATTATTTATTTCTTAGCAGACACCCTTATCCAGGGTGACTTACAATTGTCACATTATTTTTACATACAATTACATTATTTTTTACATACAATTACCCATTTATACAGTCGGGTTTTTATTGGACCAATCTAGGTAAAGTACCTTGCTCAAGGGTACAGCAGCAGTGTCCCCCATCTGGGATTGAACCCACAACCCTCCAGTCCAGAGCCCTAACCACTACTCCACACTGCTGCCCCAGATCAGTAAAACAATCAGGAAATGCGCACTCCACTCCTTTGCTGGGCCATTTCAGTTTTGCAATTTGCATTAACCCCCAGGGACAGACTTATATGTCAATTACTCGCTCTGTCATCAACAGCACAAAACTTGGACTCCTACATCAGTATTTCATTAGAAGCTAGGAAAGACATTAAAATGTGGTCTGCTGTCATACAGCATTGGAACGGCCTGTCTAAGTTCGATGATGATTTCATTTCAGCAACTCATGATCTGGCTTTATTTAAGGGATTTGGAGGTCCTTTAAACAATCAGTGGTGCATAGTGCATGGCCACCACATCTAAAATCCACAGCTCTTCTTTTGCGATAACAACTCTACAGTTTACATTCTCAATAAAGGTCGTTCCAGTTCCCCTCTTATTATGCAATTGCTGTGGCGATTAATATTAATTTCAGTAGCAAATAATGTTCTAATCTAAGCCTGCCATCTACCAGGCATTTTTAATAATGCAGCTGACAGATTTCTCGTTTTCAGATTTCCAGATTCCACCATCTGGTTCTTACAGCTCTGCCAACTCCAGCAGTGACACCCCAGTTCAACCAGCTAATTTTCAACTGAACCCAACTATCAGTGGACTACTCATTGCAGCACAAGCATACATGGCTGCAGCGCTTGCTCCTTCCATCAGATCCTCTTATTCCACCGGCTGGACCACCTACCTGACTTTCTGCTCCCAAAGATGGATTAATCTGACCCCATTCAACCAGGACTGGATAATGGCTTTTATAGTGCATTCAAAGGATTCTTTACATCTTGCACCAGCTACAATCAAATCATATATGTCAGGAACACAATACCAATTTCACTTGAAGTCTATTACCTCCTCAACTCTCCTATCAATACCAGCTGTCCCTCTCCTCCGGCGCGGAATCTCTAAGAGCTCTCTGACCACTTAAGAACATAAGAACATAAGAACATTAGAAAGTTTACAAACGAGAGGAGGCCATTCAGCCCATCTTGCTCGTTTGGTTGTTAGTAGCTTATTGATCCCAGAATCTCATCAAGCAGCTTCTTGAAGGATCCCAGGGTGTCAGCTTCAACAACATTACTGGGGAGTTGGTTCCAGACCCTCACAATTCTCTGTGTAAAAAAGTGCCTCCTATTTTCTGTTCTGAATGCCCCTTTATCTAATCTCCATTTATGACCCCTGGTCCTTTTTTCTTTTTTCAAGTCAAAGAAGTCCCCCGGGTTGACATTGTCTATACCTTTTAGGATTTTGAACGTTTGAATCAGATCGCCGCGTAGTCTTCTTTGTTCAAGACTGAATAGATTCAATTCTTTTAGCCTGTCTGCATACGACATGCCTTTTAAACCTGGGATAATTCTGGTTGCTCTTCTTTGCACTCTTTCTAGAGCAGCAATATCCTTTTTGTAACGAGGTGACCAGAACTGAACACAATATTCTAGGTGAGGTCTTACTAATGCATTGTAAAGTTTTAACATTACTTCCCTTGATTTAAATTCAACACTTCTCACAATATATCCAAGCATCTTGTTAGCCTTTTTTATAGCTTCCCCACATTGTCTAGATGAAGACATTTCTGAGTCAACATAAACTCCTTGGTCTTTTTCATAGTTCCCTTCTTCAATTTCACTATCTCCCATATGATATTTATAATGCACATTTTTATTGCCCGCATGCAATACTTTACACTTTTCTCTATTAAATTTCATTTGCCATGTGTCTGCCCAATTCTGAATGCTGTCTAGATCATTTTGAATGACCTTTGCTGCTGCAGCAGTGTTTGCCACTCCTCCTATTTTTGTGTCGTCTGCAAATTTAACGAGTTTGCTTACTATACCAGAATCTAAATCATTAATGTAGATTAGGAATAGCAGAGGACCTAATACTGATCCCTGTGGTACACCACTGGTTACCTCACTCCATTTTGAGGTTTCTCCTCTAATCAGTACTTTCTGTTTTCTACCTGTTAACCACTCCCTAGTCCATGTGCATGCATTTCCTTGACTCCCTACTGCGTTCAGTTTGAGAATTAATCTTTTATGCAGGACTTTGTCAAAAGCTTTCTGGAAATCTAAATAGACCATGTCGTATGCTTTGCAGTTATCCATTTTCAATGTTGCATCCTCAAAAAAGTCAAGTAGGTTAGTTAGACATGATCTCCCTTTCCTAAAACCATGCTGGTTGTCTCCCAGGATATTGTTCCCATATAGGTAATTTTCCATTTTGGATCTTATTATAGTTTCCATAAGTTTACATATAATAGAAGTCAGGCTTACTGGTCTGTAGTTACCTGGTTCGGTTTTGTCTCCCTTTTTGTGGATCGGTATTACGTTTGCTATTTTCCAGTCTGTCGGTACCCCCTGTGTCAAGAGACTGTTGCATGATCTTGGTTAGCGGTTTGTAAATAACTTCTTTCATTTCTTTGAGTACTTCTTTCATTTCTTTGAGTACTTCTCCTTCTCGTCTGCCTATCTCCATCGATACTCTTGGCAATTTGATTTCAATCCCTCGTCAAGGCTGCTTCTCTACATTTGATGACCTAACAATGGAAACTATATGTCTAGCTGCATTTTTGTTTTTTTAAGATGCTCAGAATATGCAGTTCCTTCTATTGTCAGCTTTCCTATGCTGGGTATTTGCTGCAGCAATCTCACACTCATCTTAGATTCCCACTTTATCCTCTTCCTGTGCATTTGCAAAACGATCAGCTTCGGCAAGGTCAATTTACTTAGCTCTCCTCTATGCCCATATGCTTCCATGCAGAAATATATTGCAGAACACAAACCTATTTCAAATTCTGACCCACTGTTCATTGATTCAAACCGGACTGTTATATCCAGACATTGGTTCACATCTCATCTGTCCACATCGGTTTAAAGAGCAGGACTTCCCCCGCAATTCCATACTCCCCATCCATTCAGAATCAGGGCAGCCATATCAGCAGCAAGAGCAAAGATTAACCATCATCTAATTAAACATATGGGGCACTGGACCTCATCAGCAGTTGAATCATACATACGTTCTTCCCCAGATCTCTTCCGCACAACTAGTATGTGCTAGTATGTCCAGAGTGGGGACAACCTTTCCACCAGGACCACCAAAGATTTCCCCCCAAAAAGAAAGTTTTTTTTTTCCTTTCCACTGAGCGGTGGGTCTTCACATAGTTAGTAGGGAGCCAGTTACTAACCCTCTTTGTTGTGTTAAATGTTTTCTTTCTTTTTGTTTGTATATGCATTGGCAGTTTTTTTGTTTGTCTTCACGCATAGGAATTTTTAGCGGGGAGCCGGGGGTCCATCCTTTTGGTGGGTTAGTGTCACACTTCCTCGACTTTTGCTATGCTTCCTTTAGCTACATGAGGGAGTGTGGCAGGATGGCTTGTGGTGGTGAGGTGTGGTGACGTCACGGATCAGGAAGTAACTGAACCAAAACAGTGGATGGGCGGGTGAAACTGAACGCTACTGCGGTCAGCGTATTTAATAAATAAGAACACAAAACAAAAGATTTAAACAAATAACAAAACACAAAACAAAAAGGAGCGTTGGCCAAACAAATAAACAGAAACAAGTATACTTAAATATAGCAATTGTTCTTAACTGTTTTCTCTCTCCTCGCTCTCTCTGCTCCCAGTACTCTCCTCTGTACACTCTCCTCACAGCACGGACAGCTGCAGGTTCTTATACTGTGGCTGAGGGGTTAACTAGCTGTTAATTATCTTATTACCCCTTGCCACAGTCTGCACGAGTTTAGTAAGGATGCGTGACTGTCAGCTATTTAAATATTCAGTTGCATGATCAGCTACGCATCCTCAAGAGGTTTTTAAATATAAAAACAATAACAAATACACAGCGCTTTTATCCGCGTCGCAAATAATAATACAAATAATAATAAACAGTGCACCTATAAATATAGGGGCTGGACACTCCGCCACAGAGAGGTTATCTCAGTGAGTAAGAGGGGACCCCCAGACAACCCAACCTTTAAGCATCTCATGTGCTATTGCTTCCCCTCGCGGAAGGAGCTCTTTCATCGTAACACGAGGCAATCTTCTTGTTTCAGGTTCCCTGGGGGTGTGTCGCCGCCCCGGCTTTGGAAGTCTATAATTCACCTCATCGTGGGCAGCTCTCAACGAGCCAGAGATCCACTTTCATTCTTCCTTTCAGGTTCTCAAGTCTCTATTTATATGCAGGGCCCCCAAAACGAGAGGGACCCCTCTTTCGTATGTCGGATCTCACTAATGGCGAAGACCTCTCCTGTGTGTCGGGTCCCCCAAATGGTGGGGACCCCCCCTTCTATATGTTGGGCCTTTGCAAACGGTGGGCCTATTTGGCTGTCGTGCTCCCCACAGGGTTTTCCCATTTTATATGGGGGATGTTGAAATCCCCCATTAGTATGGGTTCTCCTTTGCTACACACATTAATAATGTCATTGTATAACAGATTATTTTGCTCGGCATCTGAATTTGGCCGTCTATAGCATGCCCCTATTATAATGCCCATTGAATTTTATCCATTATTCTGACGCATATTGATTCTGCATTTTTTTCTTCCAGATTTAACACCTGGGTTCTATTGCTCCAATATTGAGTTCATATAATGTTTCTAATAAATCTGTCTTCACCTGGCTTAAAGAGCTTGTATGGAGAATTAGAAATGTCTTCACTGAATACCCTTCCTCATTGCATTCAAACAATGGGACAATATAACCTTGTCCAGCAGCACCTACATGTATAGAAAGGAGAGTAAGAGGGGCTGGCAGAGCTGACAGGTAGTCTGCCAGATTCTTTACATCTCCAATGTGTTGTCCGTTCTGGAACCAGCACTAAAATGGCTCCCAATGATCTGACTCTTCATTCTGGTTGGTATGTAAGCAGAAAGTGCTTTGATGAAAAAGAAGGATAATTTTGGTTTAAATTAAATATGAGGTGGTTTACTATTACAAAAAAGGAAGCAGGCTATTTTCCCCCAGTGGATTTCTCATCAACAGTCAGCATCTGGAAGTTTCAACTGTTGCGTATTCAGTAACACTTTAGTTTAGGGATCCGTTATAAGTGAAAAAAAAATAGTGGCAAAAGTGTATAATGACTGTATTGCAAAAACAAAGCAACCCCATAGAATTGGTGAGACAGACATATAAAGACAGACAGACAAACAGACACACAGGCATAGAAAGACACATAGAGGCTCCCGAGTGGCACATCCAGTAAAGGCGCTCCACGTGGAGTGCAGAATGTGCCCTATAGTCTGGACATCGCGAGTCCAAGTCCAGGCGATTCGTTTGCCGACCGAGGATGGGAGCTTCCAGGGGACGGCGCTCAATTGGCCACGCGCCGCCCAGGAGGGAGGGAGTGTTAGGTCGGCCAGGGTGTCCTCGGCTCACCGCGCACCAGCAATCCCTGTAGTCTGTCCGGGCGCCTAGGGGCTTGCCTGTAAGATGCCCGAGAGCTGCGTTGTCTTCCGACAATGTTGCTCTTGGTTGGCTGCATGGTGAGTCCGCAGTGTGAAAAAAAGCAGTCGGCTGAGGGCACACGCTTCGGAGGACAGCGTGTGTTTGTCTTTGCCCTCCCGAGTCAGCGCAGGGGTGGTAGCGGTGAGCTGAGCCTACAAATAATTGGCCAGTTCAAAGAAAATAATACAAAATAATTGACAACGACTACATTTTTATAAAAAAAAATAATAAAAAAAGACACATAGACCTCAAAATACAGACAGACTATATCCATTATAAACAATTATAATCGTGCAAAAAGCAATAACAAAAGTGTGTAATAATCATTTCTATTCATATTCTATAATTGTTAATAGCATAATTAATACCATGTTTATAGATTGTTTATAATCACTTATATCAGATCCCTAAAGTGTTAGCGCTTATTCTGCATTATATCTGTCAGATTCTTATGTAAATGTTAATCTTGGGGACAGGGAGTGTGTGTTTCTGTGTTGGGGATTGTGTTGTCCTGCTGCTGTGGAGACCGATTCAGCTTATTCTGCAATAAATAAAAGGGTAAATTAATTGGAGAGAGAGAGAGAGAGAGAGAGAGAGAGAGAGAGACTGAGTGGAGCAAGGGATAGATCAAGCATATATCACCTGGATCCTTTAAGGGAACAAATACAAATATATGACTAGTGGCTGCAATACAATGTTCCATTCTTTTATCTATAACAATCCATTGTCACTAGGTTTAGCTGTGGGACAAAGACCTCCAGGACTTAGTAACAGTTTGAGGAACAGGCGGATCACATGAGCAACATAACAACAGTTAGGTACATACTATGCATGCAGCTCAGCATATAGCAATGAAACCAGTCGCTGAGTTCAGCACCCCTGACTCTCAAAGCACAAAGCAGGCAATGCGTGGCTGAGGTGAAATAGAAATTACTCATATGAAGTTACAAACAGAAATTAATTATTTTTAGACATTAGACAGAAAAATGAGAAAGCCAATGCTACTCACAGCCTCATTGTGCAAGGCATATGCAGTGTTTAATTTTAGCATGTGTAGCGCTGTGACAAGAATGACAGAGCCTTGCTTAAGCAAACCACAGTATTTAAAACAGAAATGATAAAAGACCATTAATGCAAAACATGTCCGGTGGTGGTGGCCCTGATGAAAAAAAAAAACAGTGAGTTGAGATCATAGATAACAGACAACACAACCACACAAATGCATATTGTACACTTTATAACAATAAAGTTAAATACATACATACATAAATACATACAGTCATGCTGAAGTGGCTGTAGCTCAGAGATGTGGCTGATTGAACAGACCCACATGAGCACTAATCATGGACTGCCTGTGTACCTTAGGTAAGGTAACTTAGCACTGCTGCTAAATGGGGTCTGTGTAACCCACTGCTGTTTATTGAAGTACATCTAATTGTTTTACAGTATGAACAGGAAACTCATGAACAACAGTAAACAAGAATCATTACCGACTTCCATTCACAACACAACAGATTAGGTTTCAAAGCTGTTATCAAGTTCTTTTGAAAGGAAAGAATACTATTTACAATTCTAAACAACTTACAAGCTGGACATTTAGTCCTGGGCCTCTTTCAAGCACACTGGCAGTTGTACAGAATTGCTTGATAATGAATGCTTATAGAGGATAAGGTTGAGCCCACCAAACTTCACATACATTTTCTAACCTGACAAATACAGAATATAAAATGATAGACTAGGAATGATTCAAGATATTCTTTCAACAGTTTTAAAAGGTTAATAATAGTTGCACTTTAATTTTGCAGTTTCCAATTCTTTGCCGATTCCTATGCTATGAATTAACGTCAGATTACCATTGCAATGTGTTTTACTATACTAAACTTTACTGTTTGGTTTACCACTGTGTATTGTCGTAAAAGTGAAAAGAATTTAAATTGATTCATTTTACTGAACTAGTTTTGCTTTAAAAATATTAAACATTTTAGGACCTTTTCAAATATGGTTTGTTGCAAAATTAACCTAATTTTAGACCCTTTTGCATTCACACCACACCTCAGTGCAAACTAAATCACTTCATTGAGAATTCAGAACTGATCTTGCTTTCAAACAATAATGAAATGATAATCCAGCTCTCTTTGTCATTTGGAGTAAGTGAGGCTGGCATAGTTGAAAGATCATGTTGTCACATGATTTGTCATTTAGAGCACCGTTAAGTCGGGCTGGCATGAGGCAGGTTGTTCAGTCCTGGATCCTCGAAGCCAGGTAAGATTTACAGAGAAATGATTAGAATGTAATATTGGAGCAACAGAAACCCAGAACCACCCAGAATGATTGACCATAAGAAATGTATTGTGTGTTAGCTTTGATTAAGAAATGCATTGTGTGTTAGCTTTGATTAAGAATCCCACACTCCTACAGGGAAACACACAGTATGCTACTGGCTCTTTAAACACTAGAACCTGTGCAGAAGGTTTCATAGAAATGTTTGCCTCCCAGCATTGATGGAAGTGCTATCAATGTGTCTTCTATTGTTTGACACATTCCACCACAGTCCCCTAGGTTATTTATATCTCCAATGGTTTGTCAGTTCTGAGACAAGAACTAAAGTGTCTCCCCTGATCGGACTCTGTATGATCGTTCTGGTAGGTATGAGAGTAGAGAGTACGTAGATAAAAGGGAAAGATCATTTTGATTGACTATTCAGGTATTTTTCAAAACAACATTCATTTTTCCCCAGTGGTTTTCAGTATCTGGAAGTTTTAACTGTTGCGTATGTTACATTGTCTTCATCGGGTGCAGAGCTGGGTTTCTTCTTGGTGACACGGGCAGTATTTATTTCTGAGTAGGTGAGTGTGTCTTCCTGTTGCTTTGAAGGCTGCTTAGGCTTACTCTGCAATAAATTATCAGATTGGGGAGAGATCAGGGTGGCTAAATGGTACTAAACAAACTGTCCAAACAAAGAGATACAACCTAATAAAAGAAAAGGGCTTTTTATCCATCTGTAAATATATACCAGTAGCTGCACAATATCTTCTTGTTATACCCTATCCACATTACTAAAAATAATACCTAAACAATATGTAATGTGTTGAAACCATGTCATTATCATTCACTTTGTTCACAGTTGTGTCTTCAGCATGTGATTATCATGCATTATTTCAGTTGTTTGAATGAGGCATTAGACACTCTCAACGTTCCTCTACTCCATACCTGCTGTAAGGTTCCAATACAATTTATACACTCCTCAACTAAGAGTTTTTACCTACAGCCTATTTACAGGGCAAATGTAGCCATTAGTCAATGGAACCCAAAGATGTCAAAATACCCTTTACTGGAGCAAATTCAAATTACTCAACTCATTACATAAGTTCTAAATGAACTTTACAAAACAGTAATAATAACAGTACCTGGATTATTATCAGAGATTCTGTATATCCAATGTTTTATGTGTGTTTTTAACTTTGCATGATCTTATAAACCTATATTGTTCACACAGCGATGGTAAATACTGAAAAAACATGTATCAGTCAGACCGGCTGGCAGAATTTAGTGGTCAAGTTTGACGTGTCTCCAGCAGTATATTTTGCTTGACTAAAATGATAAATAATGGAACTGTATCCATTTAAATAAGAAATAACCTGTATATGTGCAAGCAAATTGTTTGAGAGACATGTAACATATAGGACTTACCACCGTAGCGTATACAGGATCAGTCTGGACAGCAGAGTCTGGAATGGAATTGTATCAAATAGATTAGTTTCTTAGTTTGAATGGGATGGAAACAGCTAGTGACACGCTATGCATTAGTAACATCAAGATATATTTTTGCACCAAAGGCTGAACAATGGAAGACTGCAGTAAACACTCACCCAGGAATCATGCTTTTAATATAGAATTGAACATGATTGAGGGTCACAATAAATTGACACAGCGAGATGAAGAAGTCCCCATCATTTAAACATACTTCATTTGTATCCATTATGGTGAAGAATGCTGTGCCCTACCTCGTTTGGATTGCAGGCACTTCAGCACTCCTCCTATCAGCAATACCAGCAGCACAAGGACCCCAGATCCTACCCCTGCACCCAGGTACAGAGCTGGAATAGATCCTGGGGGATCCACATACAAATGGGATTCATTGAAAGATCCTGTAAAATATGTGCAAACAGATTCTATAATTCACTAATAACCTACTGACATAAAAGCCTGATGAAAATGTGTTGAAAGCAAATGTAATCCAATCCTGTTTTTACAGTAGCTTGATCTTGCAGTATGTGAATAGGGTACATACAGTATGCTCCACAGTGAAGTCATACATTGCTGGTTTTTGAGCAGGTACACCAGACACACAATAATCATGCTTTTCAGAAAGCCTAGTTTTTGGAGTTGGTTTAATCTGGCATGAAATTGTCCATGCGTACCAGCAATAATCAGAGCTGTGACCATTCTGATTGAATTATAATATCTGATATGTTAGTTATTTACTGCCTTGAATATTGACACATTAAGAATGTACTTTTCTCTCTAAAACTCTGACTACTTTAAAATAAGTGATAGGTTTACTGATAAAAAATATAGTTATTCACACTTGCCTATCCCATTTGTGTGTTGGGTCTTGATAGATGTGTTTGGAGTTGTCATATCTCCTGTGGGAACATAAACAACAACGTGTAGAAAAGTATCACTATTAGGCTAAAGAGGTAGCCACCTGTTTAATAATTTTAATAATTCAGACCAATATTAATGTGATGATAATGTGTTCTCTTTAATGCTGTGAATAATGGGAGATATCAATACCGCCCCTATAATATATAAACCTTATCTTGTGGGGACTGTACTTCATGGTGAGTCCTGTCAGAATGGTTTCATTTGAAGAAACTACCCCTACTTTATGCAATGATGGCTACTTGACCATATGGCCCATTTTTTTTTTCTTCTTATTCATGGGGCTTGCGAAGCAAGAGTCCCCACTTTAAATCTTCGACATACTTCTTCTTCTTCTTCTTCTTCTTCTTCTTCTTCTTCTTCTTCTTCTTCTTCTTTGGCACGCTACTCCTCTTACACCGTTTAAGCTACAAATGCCGTTCAAACTTTAAAACGGGTAGACCGGTCTGGAATAGTGTGCTTGTATACAACTTTTTGATATATTTTATACTTTTTAAACTATTAAGCTTTTTGTCTTTTTTTTGTCCATCTTCATTCACTTTAATGGGACTTTCTTCAACATTCTAAAGCTCCCCATTGTTTAAAAACTCCCAGACTTCCAGCATTCTATTTACTGTAAACGATGTAACTTTTGACACAAATCAGCTACTTTGACCACTTTCCCAACAAGCTAGACAAAAAGTTAGAGCATATGGAATCTTCCTATACTTCTCTGAAATCAGAACATAAATAACTTTTACCAATCAAGAGGTACAGCTGTTTTAGTAACCGCATCAACTAAATTTTCTCAAACTTTTTATAAACAACTTAAATTTTGACCACTTTCCCAACAAGCTAGACAAAACGTTAGAGTATATGACATCTTCATCTACTACTCTGAAATCAGAACAGAAATAACTTTTACCAATCAAGAGGTACACCTGTTTTAGTAACTGCATCAACTAAATTTTCTGTGAACTTTTAGGAAGAATTGCCGTTTTGACCACTTTCCCAAAAAGTTAAACAAATACTCTGAGTAAATGAAATCTTCCTCTACTTCTCAGCTATTCAAATATGAAATCAAAACAGGAATGGCGTCTGCCAATCAAGATGTACAGCTGTTTTAGTAACCGCATCAACTTCTTTCAGTAGGCTACTTCCCACTGTTGAATTAACTGTTATAGACCTTTGAGAAATTTCAAACTAAGCATGAGACAATTAGTAAACAATGTGACTTTTGACACAAATCAGCTACTTTGACCACTTCCCCAATAAAGCAAGCCCCACAACTTTACTGTAAAGTTACCATCTAGTTTTAATCTTTACAATTGTAGTATAGCCCCACCTGGGACATTTCTTGTTTAATCTTTCTCAGAATTACTGTAAAGAAGACTCACAAACACCATTACAGATGTTGTTTTTCACAGTCCCCTCATATGATGATTGAAAGAAGGAGGCTGCATGTGCCAGAGTTTAGATCAATTGAATCGACCCCACTGTGTCACAAAGTATTCAACTCAGTCCTTACCTGTCACATGAAGGTAGACTGGGCGACTGCGTTTGCTGTTTGCTGAGTTCACAAGCTTCTCTTTCCCATACACACAGATGTAGTTTCCAGTATCATTCCTCTTAACTTTTTTAATGGCAAAAGTGACACCTGGTAAGCCTTTGGGAATGGCTTGTGAATCGACAAGGCTTCCATTTTTATAAAGATGGAAAAAACCCTCTTTTCTTGTTGCATCTCTGAGTTCAGATGGTATCATACATTTAAATGATACATCCATTCCTTCCATTTGGTTGTGTTTGTCCAGCTGAAGTATGAGCTGATAGCGAGACTCTAAAAATACAGTTTAACTTGTTAAAAACATGCCTTCAAAATGTACCTAAATATATGCACTAACAAACAGTAGAGGTCTACTAATCACAATTCTGTTCAGATGAGTGGTCTGATTATAATCTGTACCATATTAGTGTATGGAAATTTTAATTTAAATATTTTTAATACAATTTCAAGATTTTTTATTTTAAATCACCAAGTGACTGAAGGGGTAGTCTATTATTTATATATGCTACACATTTATAAAATAACATCAGTTGAATGATTTAGGGTCTAAAAGTAATTGTAACAAAAATGTATTCAAAAAATAACCCACCCATTAAAGAATAAAGCCAAGTATTTCCAAAGGTGTTTTTGTTATTTTTTTATATTAAAATCAGTTAATGCATTTTACAAAAAGTTTCATTCATGGTTTCCTTATTGTTTGGTGCTGTATTTACCTTGTACATTGAGGTAAACTGAAGAACCATGGCTAATGTTTTTCACATCTCCTTGATTCTTATTTCCATACATGCAGGTATAGTTTCCAGCGTCATCCTTTTTGATGTCTTGTTTTATAAATGTGACAGCTCCCATTCCTCTGGGCTCTGCCAGTGATCTGATCTTCTCTCTGTTTTTATATAAATGGAACCAATTTCTCTCCTTGTTCTTTGGTTGTCCTCCGTGCACAGCTGACATTACACATTTGAATTCAACCTTTTCCCCTTCCACCACAGATGCTTTCCCAATCTGAATTATTGCTGTATGGAGTGGCTCTATAAAAATGAAAAAAAAAAAATACCACGAAAGAGAACAATCTGTTAAGCAAATAGGAACATATGGACACTTATTGAAGTGTGTGTTTAACCACTAATTACAACTTACGGTATAAGTAATAATACTAATAATATTAAGCACTATAAATACAGCTTTGTAAAACATGTATCCTGAGGCATAACATGAAACCACACAGCTTTCCACGAGCAGTATCACTAGAATTACTTTGCAGAAAACATGTTTTCTGAAAACTGTCACAGTGTATGTAACAGCACAGACTGATAAAGAAATCAACTGTTTTGGTTAATAAAGTGACAATAGAGTGCATTTTAACTAAATGTGTATTGTTAATTTTCAACTCACAATTTCAAGCATAGCTGTTTCAATGAAGGTATTATAAAAGTGATATTTACAATTAAGCGAAAATGTAAGCAGGAAAAAAAGTTTAGATAGATTTTTGTATTCTCTTGTGTTATGGTTATGTGCGGGTATGATTATGTGCATTCATGTTACGAAGGATATGGAAGAAGTGTAAAGAATGGTAAAGGTGTTGAGGACTTCAGAACACATAAAATGAACCGACATAAAATGTTTGCCAGCTCTTCTTAGCAGAATTCTGGACAAGCTGCAAGCGGGATACCACACAAATGTGTTCTGCTGCTTTAGTGTTGACTGATGCAGTTGCTGAAACTGCTTTTAAATTGTGCCCTGAGGTATATGAAGTATATATTTATTAATTCAAGACAAATGTTTTAATTAATCTGTCTCTTTTTAAAATGGGTTAAAACTAGAGCAATTGAAAACAGATTTATCAGTTTGACAATGCATCAATAAGTGATCAGCAGTATGGAGTAGTGGTTAGGGCTCTGGACTCTTGACCGGAGGGTCGTGGGTTCAATCCCCGGTGGGGGCACTGCTGTTGTACCCTTGAGCAAGGTACTTTACCTACTTTGCTCCAGTAAAAAAACCCAACTCTATGAATGGGTAATTGTATGTAAAATAATGTGATATCTTGTAACAATTGTAAGTCGCCCTGGATAAGGGCGTCTGCTAAGAAATAAATAATAATTGTAATGCGCATTTTTCTGGTGTTCCAAAACGTGTGGTATCCCACTTGCAGCTTGTCCAGAATACCACCGCTAGAATTCTGACTAAAACCAGGAAAAGTGAACATATTACCCCTGTTTTTGCCTCTTTACCTGGCTCCCTGTGCAGGATAGAATTGATTTTAAGATTTTGCTGTTAACTTATAAGACCCTGAATGGTTTAGCACCTAGTTATTTGTAGGAGTTACTGACCCAAGAGGTATATATTTGTTAAATAATCAAAGGCAAAGTTTAAATTAATCTGTCTATTTTTAAAACTGGTTAAACTAGTGCCACTGAAAATACAGATTTATCAGTTTGACAATACAAGAAAAAAGCTACCTTTGTAAATGTTAATACATTTGTCATTCATTTTATAAACACATGTTATTTGAAATTTGCCCTAGGTAAAGCAAGGGTGTAATTTACAAAGACCTTTACTAAAATATCATGGGCACCACTTCTTTCTAAAAAGAGAGACAACCATTCATGTTAGAAAACTAGAAATAAACAACATAGGAATATCTAAGAATTCAGTTCCTGAGTTGTTTATTTCAGATTGAGTAATTGCATTGTGTGTGTTTATTTTAACAAGAATAATGGTGCTAAAGACACTTTGGAGTAAATGTCTTTGTGAATTTCACTCTAAATATTATTCATTTCTAATGTAATCAAGCATTAATCATTGTATCTTATTATGTGAACGTGTCAGAGACACACATACCTGTCAAAACCAGCAGCACGTCTCCAAGTGCAAAAACTGAAAAACAAATTAGTCATTTTACAAATAAGAAATGCAACATTTCAAATTTATTGACATAAAAAAGTTAAAGAAATACTTACATAGCATGACATATTTTACATTCCAAGGCATATTAGAATGCTGTTCAATAAATTTCTGAAACTAACACTATACAGTTCCTCAACCTCTAGCACATCTAAATGTAACAGTGCACACTATGAGGTTATAATACAGTAATGGAAACACATGCACAATAGAAATGTGTGCTTCCGTTGCGCATGTATATTTCTGGCATATTCAGACGAATACCAATGTGGCAACAGACAATCAAGAGAGATAAACAAATACTTTGAGCCCTTCACACTCTCTCATTGGTGTCATCTAAACACTGCAACTAAAAATATTGCTCATGCACACACTGAATATTGTTCATGTCTTAATAAAAAGTGTGCAACTATTTCATGGCCCACACATGTGGCAATCACTGTATAACAGAAAACTTAGATACACAATATCTAGCACATCATATACACTGATAATTCAAGGCGGTTTTGAAGTGTCGTCAGTTTACACTCTTGGTTCGCCAGTACGGCAGTAAAAATGTCTGCGTCCCGGATCAGAGGAAAATAATCTTCCAATCAGCTTTTAAAACACGCAATGCAGATGTTAATTCTCATTGATTGGTAACCAATTGTAAACGTGAGTGAAGGGCAGGTTTTCTTGTTTTGAAATCAACACGTTAATGAATGGGTTTATTGAATACCTGCTGATAAATACTTCTTAAAAGCAATTCTGAGTAGGAGTATCAGCACAGCCCTGGAAATGAATAGGGATGGAAGTCTGCACCGGGAGGCCTGCGGCCCGGAATGAGTTCCAAGAGGTCGGCCACAGAGAGCTGATATCCACCATGGAGTGGCAGCATTCTCACACAGTGCCTTGTGTTATAGGGTTAGGGTTAGGGTTAGGGTTAGGCAGCAACGGTGTGTAAACAGAATCAGTAAACTCAGATACTGATATCCCCATCGAGAGGGCAGCATTCTCACACAGTGCCTTGTGTTATAGGGTTAGGGTTAGGGTTAGGGTTAGGCAGCAATGGTGTGTAAACAGGATCAGTAAACTCAGATACTGATATCCCCATCGAGAGGGCAGCATTCTCAAACTGTGCCTTGTGTTATAGGGTTAGGGTTAGGGTTAGGGAGCAATGGTGTGTCAACAGGATCAGTAAACTCAGATACTGATATCCCCATCGAGAGGGCAGCATTCTCACACAGTGCCTTGGGTTATGAAGGGCGTGTGTCTTTCTGAGCAGACCTGATGGAAGAACTGCCACCTCCCAAACACTCAAATGTGCACGCCACAAAAACCAACATGAAAATCAAAATAACTGTAAAACTACAAATCCAATCAAATTGTAAGCACCATAGGGAATGAAGTCAGACTGCTAGCTCAGTGCTGAGTACTATAGCTGCAGCTATTACAGTTTTTCTTCCAGATCTGTTGAAAAATAACATTTTAATTTGGATTGTACATTGGACATAATAACGTATAACCTCTCTTTTATCTTTTACAATACTAATCCTATTGAAAGTTTAAAGATTTAAAGAGACAATGTCACAGAGAGTTCATGTTCCAAAGGATATCACTATACCCCCCTACCATTGCTGAGATATTAATAATTGAACATCTTTTATCATAGAAACAAGGTTAAAACCACAACTATATTGGCACTATCATGCTGCTATAATAATCTCATATGGCCACTAGGGGCTGTAGAGCAACATAATCCAGATTTATGACTCTTCACAAGTTTAGACATAGTTTGATGCTTAGTATGTATTTTTAACTAATGTGCTCCACAAAGGCTACTGTGTATGTTTCTAGAGGGAATGGAGACATTATTTAATAAGTGAATTATTAAGATCAATTCTATTGGAAAGTAGGGTGCTATTTTTCTTTTATATTTTTGCAATCTATTGTTTTTGTGTTGTTTGCAGAAATACTTTAACTTGTGTCATTGCTTTTTCTTCAGTATGTCACAGCAGTTGGTTTTGGTTTTGTTTGTTTAATAATATCAGCCTGCTGTCTCAGGTTCATTGTGAGTGGGCAATATCATTGTTTGGATCTGTACCAGCCTTTGGGATAGATTTAACTTTGCACTACTGGATCTTACTGATCATTGCAATGTACTTAAAGTTGCACGACTGGATCTTATTGGTTGTAATACATTTAAATTCACATAACTGGATACATTTATTGTGTTCTGAATAAGTTCTAATTCACTTCTAAACTGAGATACAGTATTGAATATATTTGCCTGATTGGATACAATTTCATTCTTAAAACCATTTTGAATATTTAAGTGTTTTGTATCAATGGAAGACTTTCAAAGATTCATTTTTTTGTGTTTGTTTAATGAAACTCACTAGAAGCACATTTTGATCTGGTCCTGAGTGGAGGCGCAACATAAGTATTAAAAACAGCCAAGTTATCATAAAGGGATCCTTGGAAAGATGTCATTTAAAAGTTAAACAAGAAACAATTGGGGCAACCTTGGCCCTCATTTCTATTACGATAGGAACTAGTAGCATCATGAATAAAACAGTGTCTTTGTGTCTTTTTTATGTTGCTGTACATCTTTACAGGGCTAACCCTTTTGTAGATATCTCATATGTATATGGCTGGGCCCTTTATGCACAAGGGAGAAGTTTGCCCCGAACGGTAACTGACAGGCAGGTCTGCCTATTAGGAAGATAGTAAACACACCCTCCGTGAACACCCGCCTCCTCAGTTACATCACAAAGGAAACACACTTTACAAGTGCGTAAGCAGCCTGTTTCCACTCCCTCAATTTCAAACTGAAAACTGCACGCCAAGATATTGCAGAACAGAGTTTGGATGAAGGTAGGATGTTTAATTCATCTTCTTAAAATATAGCCTGTTTAAAAAATACGACGCATGCACACAAAAGCATTTTAATACATTAAGTTGGGT
Source organism: Acipenser ruthenus (assembly GCF_902713425.1). Classification (NCBI taxonomy): domain Eukaryota; kingdom Metazoa; phylum Chordata; class Actinopteri; order Acipenseriformes; family Acipenseridae; genus Acipenser; species Acipenser ruthenus. The sequence goes on along the minus strand of NC_081241.1, from coordinate 4,873,195 downwards.
TTCGCCTTAAATATGAATATTAATATTTTCATCTATTAAGTTTTACTGATAGTCATATTTCTTTAGCAATTATTACTAACAGAATAACATGGTTGGTTACTCTAAAGTAAATTATTAATTTACCAATGATAAGACGGTCTAATAGACACAGAGGCGTGGCAGGCTGGTTTATAATAAAGGGCACAGGTGCCTGGCAGGCTGGTTTATAAATTACACAGGTGTCTGGCAGGCTGGTTTATAAAGGACACAGGTGCCTGGCAGGCTGGTTTATAAAGGACACAGGTGCCTGGCAGGCTAGTTTATAATAAAGGGCACAGGTGCCTGGCAGGTTGATTAATAATGTCTCTCCTAAATTGTGACCGAGGTGTTGTTGAGTGGCGTGTGGGTGGTGACGTCACGGACCAGAAACAGAAACCAAAACAATGAATGGCAGTGGTGAAACTGAGTGCTACAGCGCTCAGCTATTTTATTAAATAATAAAACAAAAGATTTGAACAAACACAAACTCACTAAATAAAAAGGCGCGTTGGCCAAACAAATAAACAAATAAGTATCGTGCTGGTGTAAAAACCAGCATGCTTAGCAGGTGTTTCTCTCTCTCTCTCGCTCTCTCTCTCTCTCTTGAGTAAGGATGTGCGACTGTCAGCTAGTTAAATAATCAGTAGCTGATCAGTCACGCATCCTCATGAGGTTTTTAAAAATACGAAACAATAACAAATACGCGGCACTTCGCCGTAGTATAAACATAAATCATAATATAAAATAAATAATAAACAAAGGGGCGGGACACTCCGCCACAGAACTAATTTCACAGTATCTACAGGACCAATGGTTTCGAAATGCAGACATGTAGGCCAATGTTGGACGGAGAGTTTACCACCAAGACAGTGAAACTAACAACCTTGTTGAGAGGTATGCATTATCTTAAAGTAGTGATGTATACATTTAGAAATTAATAACAAGTCTTAGTTTATTTTGTTTGCTTGTTTTTTCTTTTTTTCCCATAGATTTTTTTTTTCAGCATCAAGTATATTTTTCTGCATGGCTATGCAAAAAGATGAGTTGATGAACAACTTCTTTTATTTGTTTATTTAGCAGACGCCTTTATCCAAGGCGACTTACAGAGACTAGGGTGTGTGAACTATGCATCAGCTGCAGAGTCACTTACAACTACATCTCACCCGAAAGGTGGAGCACAAGGAGGTTAAGTGACTTGCTCAGGGTCACACACTGAGTCAGTGGCTGAGGTGGGATTTGAACTGGGGACCTCCTGATTACAAGCCCATTTCTTTAACCATTGAACCACACAGCCTCCATTTACTTAATAGCAAGGTGGTCACTTACTACAGGTTTGTGTTGAAATCACATTTCCAGTACCATTTTTATGTGGTCTAATGTAGCAAATACATTTTGAATTCCAAGACCTAAAAAAATGTACTTTATATTTGTAATTTACCTAGAAAATGAAGTTGTTGTTTAGCACACTTATTTATGTATGTGTACAAATAAGGAGATACCACAGTTAAATGCATTTTTGTAGTGTATATAATTTGCACAGCCCATAACATTTTTAGCAGTATTATTAATAAACGCATGTGAATAACTTAGGTATGTAAAAATTCATAATGTCATGAAATATAGAAATATACACTGCTCGGCTAATTATATTCTGTCTAAAAATCTGTTGCAGGTATCTGGAAGATCTTCATGGTGCTCAAAGAATTTCTAACTCCAAAACACAGGATACTGTGCAATCTTCATCAGATATGAAGAGCAAAGGCTTTCAAACACATTTTCTTACAAATCAGGTGGCCATTGCACAGTGCCTTCAGAAGCAGATCAAGCAAAATGTTATGCTGTGGATTTAATTAGCATGAAATGTGAATGTACTGTTTCTGGAAGGGGTAATTTGTGCAAGCATATTGAGTTTGCCAAAATGATGTGCAAAGAACAGGGAATTGATATTGATGGTATTTGAAAAGAATTAGCCAGTTCACTATGTGCACAGCATAGCTATGAATGGGATGGACACCATTTAATTGCACATTATGGGCAGACACATGGCAAATGAAATTTAATAGAGAAAAGTGTAAAGTATTGCATGCAGGCAATAAAAATGTGCATTATAAATATCATTTGGGAGATAGTGAAATTGAAGAAGGGAACTATGAAAAAGACCTAGGAGTTTATGTTGACTCAGAAATGTCTTCCTCTAGACAATGTGGGGAAGCTATAAAAAAGGTCAACAGGATGCTCGGATTTATTGTGAGAAGTGTTGAATTTAAATCAAGGGAAGTAATGTTAAAACTTTACAATGCATTAGTAAGACCTCACCTAGAATATTGTGTTCAGTTCTGGTCACCTCGTTACAAAAAGGATATTGCTGCTCTAGAAAGAGTGCAAAGAAGAGCAACCAGAATTATCCCGGGTTTAAAAGGCATGTCATATGCAGACAGGCTAAAAGAATTGAATCTATTCAGTCTTGAACAAAGAAGACTATGCGGCGATCTGATTCAAACATTCAAAATCCTAAAAGGTATAGACAATGTCGAGCCAGGGGACTTATTTGACCTGAAAAAAGAAACAAGGACCAGGGGTCACAAATGGAGATTAGATAAAGGGGCATTCAGAACAGAAAATAGGAGGCACTTTTTTACACAGAGAATTGTGAGGGTCTGAAACCAACTCCCCAGTAATGTTGTTGAAGCTGACACCCTGGGATCCTTCAAGAAGCTGATTGATGAGATTCTGGGATCAATAAGCTACTAACAACCAAACGAGCAAGATGGGCTGAATTGCCTCCTCTCGTTTGTAAACTTTCTTATGTTCTTATGTTCTTATTATGCTTGTAGTTTTGGAGTAGTAAATGTGCAAAATCAACACTGTACCTGTCTAGCCAATAGCCTTGGAGAAGTGTGTGTCTGTCTAAGACTTTCTGAGTTGATTGGTAGACAGAACCCTAACCAATAGGTAACTGGCTGCTTTGGGAATACTACTGAAGATCATCAATCACACAATACACGGTTATGTATGAAGAAGATGAATTCAGACTTAAAGGAGTGGTTATAGCAGTGATTATATGGAATCTCCAGAGTTGAATGCTGTAGTAAAACGTGCACACCAACAAGCATTTGGACAGTATAGCGTGTCCAACAATAAAAGGAAAATTCAAAGGCTGCATGCTTACAGAATACGTATTAAAAGGGCAAGAAGCAATGCTCTAGACATGCATTCTTATCAGCTCAAAGAATCTGTTAATCGAGCTTTATATATACATACACCTGATTCCAAATTCAGTCTTTAGAAAAAGAATAATTGGTAGCAGAGCAAAGATTCAGATACTAAACTCTAATTGAACATATTTCATACCAATACTGGAGTAATTATACAAAAGTTAATCACAACCGTTCAGAACCTCAAAGGTCTCTTCAAGTGAAAGTGAGAGAGAAATAGATACGCACATATATGGTGGCAGCAGAACGTTTCCAAAAATAAAATATATCCTGCATACTTCTATTGCTGATTGTAATCTGACCAAATTGGTCAATATTTGCTTTTGTTATTGTATGTCTTCATCAGATTAGACTTGACTAACACTTAAATGTGCATTACAGTAACACTTTGTAAATAGAAGTTGTGAAGTATGATTTGCAGTAAATTATAAATAGTAAATAAAAAGTGTAAACTTTAAGTAGTGAGCAGTGTAAATATAAATTGTAATAAATGTTTCCACAACTGGGTCCAGTTCTTTGTATTGCTATGTATCTTCTTGTTGTTACTGCATCTTGTATAGTGCTTTGTGATGGTGGTCCACTATGAGAGGCGCTATATAATATAAAGATTGATTGATTGATGTATCAGTCTGCTGATAGTTTTTTTTTTGGGGGGTGGGGGAATATGTAGCAATTCCCATTCTACATAACGTGGGTGTAAGTCTCACCCACCTGTCCCTTTAATAAGGGTCAGTAGCCTGGCCAGGTTAAAACTTAATTTCCCACAGTTCCTTGAACCTCCCCCCCCCTCTGTTCATCCTCTCTCCCAATTGGCTCATTTAAATATCCACTCCTCCATTCTCAGAGCTCCTTAGAAGCTCAGCACCTGTACTAAAGCTGGCTGATTAGGCCTGGAGGGGCACTCCCTTTCTCTGAGGAATCCATCATAACTTTCAGCATTACAAACTTAAATCTCAGTGAATCATTTAGCATCTTTAGATAATTCAAGTGCAGTCATTATTTTATTGTATCCTGCACTTTGTCTAAACTCTTCTTTTTGTTTTCACTGTTACTTGTTTAAGTTTAACTGTTTTTCAAGGTTTGTTTAGTGTTTGTTGTTTTGTGTGTTCAGTCTCCATTTTTTTTCCTGATTCTCCTGATTTTTTCCAAACAACTGTTCACCATTCAACTCTGCACCACTAGACAGACTCCTCAAATTCAACATACTCAATTTTTCCAACCTTCTACAATCACCATCATTACTGGACTCTTTGCTGGACTTCCTCACCTGTTGGGGAGATCATTCCTTTTCTGTTTGGATTTTTTCTACTTTAATTTGATACTTTGTTTCCTGTATTTTTTGGTTTTGTTCTTCTGTTACTTTGTTTGGTTCTCAGTTCCATTGCTGCTCTGCTGGACTTGTTAGGCCTAACTTTTTCATGCACCATCCATTGCCACCCAGACTGTTATTATTATTGTTACCATCTGTGATCATTTTATTCACCTTTTATCTTTCTCTGTCTGTCTGTGCATTGATTTATTTGTGTGTGGGGGGGGGGGGGGGGATTTGAGGCCCACTGGACCCATTTCTCCTTTGTGTTACTTTTTGGCCTTCTGTTTTCCATTTACCACCTTACCTGTATCATCTTTATACTTACCTGTATCATCTTTATACTTACCTGTATCATCTTTATACTTACCTGTATCACCTTTATACTTACTTGTTTTGTCCACCTTTTTGCTTTTGTTTAGATTTAATTTGTTGACATTATTGTTCACAACAATAAACCAGTTGTTTGTGAAATTGACACCTCTGACGTCCCTGCTTTTGCTGTCTGTCACTCTTGCTGACTTACTTAGTTATAGGAATAGGGCCAGTAGTATCTCTTTAGGGAGGACAGCGCAACTGCTTCTCAGTTGTGCAGAGTGATTGTTACAACCCAGTATTTGCAATTGCACATTTCAATACTGTTAATATGGAAATTATAAACTAAGAAAACACGCAACTGTAGATATATAATTATAATCATTTCTATCTTAGCTGACGCCCTTATCCAGGGCAACTTACGATTGTTACAAGATATCACATTATTTTTTGTACATACAATTACCCATTTATACAGTTGGGTTTTTACTGGAGCAATCTAGGTAAAGTACCTTGCTCAAGGGTACAGCAGCAGTGTCCCCCACAAGGGATTGAACCCACGACCCTCCAGTCAAGAGTCCAGAGCCCTAACCACTACTCCACACTGCTGCCCAAGATATGAGATGTTGTAAGGTACTGTGGCAAAGTGCCTTGCCGTGCGCTGGTGTAGTTGGTGCAGTGCTCGGGAATAACACACACAAGACAGTAAAAGTTCAATAAAACAGCTCCTTTATTTGGTTGGGATGCGCGTCAACAACACTTAAATAAGCACGGGTGCTACACAGCAATGTGTATCACTCCGTGCAAAACAAGGGTTTCAGTCCTGAAACAATGAGACACTAATAATTAACACAAAACACAGACACAATCACTTCTCCCGATAGTGAGTGCTCTTGTGCAGGTGTGGTGAAAGACAAACAGTTTGTGAAACAGTGGTGCAGTGTAGTCCAGGTTTAAAGCTGGCTTGTAGCTACAGCTCCTGGCAAGTGCTTAGCCGTCTAACAAAGACAAATTAGCACATCAAACAAACAAAACTCGAAACACTCATGATAATTAATTACTTCCGTTTCCTTAACGGGTTCTTTCAGTAACCACATCTAAAGAAACAGATTATGATGTCATGTCCCCTAAAATACCCTTAGTCACACTTCCTCCAATAGCTAGTTCAATCACATCTCCTCCAATTGCTTACCTTTCTGTTCTGAATGTCCCTTTATCTAATCTCCATTTGTGACCCTTGGTCCTTGTTCTTTTTTCAGGTCAAAAAAGTCCCTTGGGTCGACATTGTCAATACCTTTTAGAATTTTGAATGCTTGAATCAGATCACCGCATAGTCTTCTTTGTTAAAGACTGAACATATTCAATTCTTTTAGCCTGTCTGCATACGACATGCCTTTTAAACTCAGGATAATTCTGGTCGTTCTTCTTTGCACATTTTTTAGGGCAGCAATATCCTTTTTGTAACGAAGTGACCAGAACTGAACATAATATTCTAGATGAGGTCTTACTAATGTATTGTAAAGTTTTAACATTACTTCCCTTGATTTAAATTCAACACTTCTCACAATATATCCGAGCATCCTGTTGGCCTTTTTTATAGCTTCCCCACATTGTCTAGATGAAGACATTTCTGAGTCAACATAAACTCCTAGGTCTTTTTCATAGAGCCCTTCTTCAATTTCAGTATCTCCCATATGATATTTATAATGCACATTTTTATTGCCTGTGTGCAATACTTTATACTTTTCTCTATTAAATGCCATTTGCTATGTGTCTGTCCACTTCTGAATGCTGTCTAGATCATTTTGAATGACCTTTGCTGCTGCAACAGTGTTTGCCACTCCTCCTATTTTTGTCTCGTCTGCAAATTTAACAAGTTTGCTTACTATACCAGAATCTAAATCATTAATGTAGATTAGGAATAGCAGAGGTCCTAATACTGATCCCTGTGGTTCACCACTGGTTATGCTAACTGGGCCATTTTTGTACATTTGACAGATTTATGTGACATTAGATCTAGTTTGAGTTTCAATGGCTTATAGAGGAGTCTCTGCCTTCATTGATTGCAGGTGTATCAAAGCAGTAAAGATTCAGATCATGAACCTTTGTCTTTGTGAGGGAAAACAATCCTGAAGGTGTAAAACAGTATTATAGGAATAATACTAATGAGACAACTTAGATCAAAATATTTAATTATGCACAACAAAATAAACACAGCCAAAAGAAAAGCCATTTTCATCTACATAAAGAGTGTGTGTCACTAATGAAGCTAACAGTAACCCTGCAATGTCAGCAGCACTCTGCAGCTCTGTGCTGTAAATTCAGTGTGCAAGGTGGAAATCATAACACATCTCTGACATTGTTGTGTGAATTATGAATCACCCTGCAGTGTATCAAGTTCATGCTCCCTCTTGTAACAATGCTAATTTCCTGTTCCCACAACTCACCACTCATTCAGAGCACCAGCTTTGTTACAAGCGGGATCCTGATCTGGGTACACTGATGATTAAGAGAAACGATCTTCTCCTGATAAACACTCCTGAGAAATGTATTTCCATGAGGTGTGAAAAATAACATGAATAAATTGAAGGTATGAAAAATAGATACAACAAAAGCAAAGTAATACTTTTCTTGTAAACACTGCAGGGTGTTCAGTAACACTTTATCAGCAATGTTGAATTCAGAAACTTAAAAAAAAAAAATTAAATGTCTCACAGTCTTACAATAAGCTTGTACATGTTATCAGAGAACACAAGATAGCAACACTTTTACTTTGCTTTCAAAAAGTGGTGCTTTTTGTAGATCTCTCCTTTTCCTCGCAGGATATTTCTTTGTAACTTGTGAGCTGTTTGTGTCGTATTACAAGATGTGTTACACCTGCACTGCAGATCAAAGGACAGCATTGAAGGATGGGCCGGTTTATTGTCCATTGGTGTCTGTAAGAAAACAACATATTATTAAGGACAAATAGAACTATCTTCAGCAAACCCAGCTAATTGCATCCACATAGTTCTTTCTTTTTTCCATTTAAAAACTCATTGGCAGTGTACAGTATGATGATCGTGTAAGTGAGGTAATTTAACAGTTTTGATGCGTTTGGGAATGCAGATGGTGCTCGTAATCTGTAATAGTGGGGTGGACTTCATATTGAAGGTTGATTCAGTGAGTACTAATCAGGATGGTAAAATGCTTTGATTGCTGGTGGACTATATTCATCCAGTATGACTTATTGCTGTGTGTATATATATAAATGTCTCGTGGTCAATAAGACAATTATATTTAATTCATAAGGGAAGCTTCCTTACCATCCCCATGGTGTTTCCTCTTTCTGCTACTGAAGTCTTCCCCCACAATAACTGAGAGCACAAGAAGGATCCCCAGGGATAGGAAGATTCTGATGTCATTCCCCAGCCCGTACGACTCTGCATTGAGGAGAAAACAGAATCAGTGGTTGGTTGTACAGGCTGTGTGGGGACACAAGACAGGGATTATGAAGTTTTACTGCGAGCCAAGATAGACCCACCTGAGCTCATTTACATGTTAATATATGAAATGCAGGTGTGACTATTTGATCTCATAGTGTAATCTGATATGGAAGTAGTGATTTCAACCCTGCTAGGCTCTACTCTTCATCCACAATGTTTACTCAATCCTAAAATATATAGTAGTGCTGAAAAAGGAAATTTAGACATCAAAATTCCAGAAGTCCTTTCAGCAGCGGCACTACAAGGATTGTAAGTGCCACCCCTTCACACAAGCACACGACCGGGGGATTCACATTGAAATATGTGTACATTCATATTCAATTATATATGTTTTAGAAGAGTCACCATATGCACCAACGTTTATCATTTTACTCTAGTTATTATAAATGTTAGCCTGCACATTTCAGGGGGCGTGGAGCTGGGGGCTTCTAATTTCCTGTCAATTAGTACCCATTTTCCAATTTAAGCCCTGATCACTTGCACCTTCGCTGTCTAGTGTTTCACTTTGTAGCAAACGCTCAGACTCCATCATTCGTGCTTCAGCTTACGTCTTCGCTAATCTCTAAACCTCGTTGCATTGCTCCTTTCACTGCAGGTCACTTCTCTGCACAGCGCTGCCAAGATATTATCATTTATTTTCCTACTTGCTCAGGTGCTTCTTCTCATCATTCAGCTTCTCTATTTGGCTGCAGGAGCTCCAACGTTAGTCTTTCCTGCTCCATCCAGCCCAGCAACAGCGCCATTCAAAGCTCAGCTCCATTACTCAACTTTGTCCTCATCTTCATTAGAAAGACTGGCCCTCCGCTAAAACTTTCAAAGCTCCATCGACAAGACATCAACATTCCCGTCGTCAGTGATTGCCTTGCCTTAGCTCTACCTATATTAACTGACATTCTTCAATTTCAACCTTTCCCCTCTTCGAGGATCTGGTCATGAAGCCACATGCTTATCGGCTTTCTGAGATGCTCGGAATCCACCGTCTCATTAACTTCCAGCTTCCCTGCATCAGGCATCCATTCCTGCAACCTCTTCCTGTTCCCAGATTCGCACTTCCTCATCTGGCTCCTCTCCTCCAAACCAACAAACTTCTTCACTGACTGTATTTAACTTTCAAAGTCATCATTGCATTCAACGTGAGCCACCAGCTAGATACGGAAAACATGTCCTACGATTACCAATCACCAGTCAAAGTGTCCTCCTACCCCGCAATGGACAATACACTCCTAGACTGTGCCTGATCAAATCAATAGGTTTTGCAGCAGCCTTAGAGCAACACATTCTTTATCTTCTTAGGTTCTGCAGCAGCCTCAGATCTATGCATTCTTTATCTCTGCCCAAAGGCAGCCCAATCTCCAGCTCCATTTAAACCGCCTTAACACTCAAAGACCAATATCCACATTCAGCAGATCTCTGCGCTCTACAGCAGGCCACTGCACACTGGCAGTCCACCATTCACTATTACAGATCACCACTTCAGCATATCTTTGCTCTCTACAGCTGGGCCACTGCACAATTCTGACAGCACTCCATCATTTACTTCCTCAGATCTCTGCACTGTTCAGCAGATCCCACCCTCTACTGTTAATTGCTCCTCACTACAGCAGATCTTGGCGCCCTCTTCAGATCTGCTCACTACTGCAGCATGCAAAAGTTGCTTTAGTTCACTGTTTAAATCTGCAATACCCTCCTCCAGATCTTCCAATGCTCCAGCATTCCTCCAATACTCGTGGCAGCCATTTCCACAGTCAAGGCTAACGCTAATCCCAATCTAATCAAAAAAATACGGGGCGCTTGACTTCCTCAGCAATCTAGTCATATGTCCACTCATCCTCTCAAATACTACAAGCATTAATACCTGGTGAGAGACGTCATACTGGAAATCTGTCTTGATTATGAGTTAAGGAGTTCCACTATTAGGAGAATGACTGACTGGAGTTGTGAAACCCGAATCTCTGTATGTGAGTTCACCTTTTCCATTAGCAGCAGACATGATAGTAGTCCCATACTAACCTCCATGCTTTGTCCCTATTTCAGGTCCCAAGCAGCTAAATTCCAAGTCCGGGCCCGCCAGTCTGCAGCTAGTCAAAGCTTCAGCCCACTCCTCTATCCTAAGGCCAGTCCATTCTAGCCAGCACCCTGTCCTACTAACTGCTCTTTTCTGCTTCTTCTGCCTTATCCTTACACCCCCAGCTCACACCTAGTGAAACACTGGTAAAACCACATTTACTGCCTTGTTTGATCAGTAAAATCATAATACCATGTACAAGGATTGAGCAAGTTTAAAATAAGGGGTTTTATTTAGTTTAAAGAATGTTTTAAAAAAAAAACGTATTCACACTTGCCTGTTGACTTTTTCTTGCTAGATGTGGTTTGAATGGTCATATATTCTGCGGAAACAAAACAGCAATGGCTAGCTTTTTAATAAGTTAAATGCATTTTAATAATTCAGAGCAAGAGCAATTGGGGTCAATGTAAATAGCAGGGCTGTGCAGATACTTGGAGTCATTCCCTTTAATTTTAAATAAACTGTGTTTACACAACACAAAAAAGCTTTCTCTCATCTAACCAATCCAAAACATCTGACAGTGTGATTGATTATAGAACCAAACCTGATCAAACAGACTGAAATCACCAATTTTATATGATTACTGAAAACAGAATTCAGAACAAAAACAAAGACACACTTGCCCATTCTATTTGGTTGAGTTGGTGTTGGCATGTATTCTGTAGGAATTTAAGGAACAACATTTAGTAACTTAGATGGCAAGTTCCTCTTTTTAATTATTCAGACCAACAGCTATTCAACATAAACTTAAGACAGCATGAAAACTTTTCATTTCTAACTTTACAACTGAGTTTGTATTTCATGAAGCAAACTAGATATTAAATGACAGGTTCAGATCTATGTATTTATTTTAATATGGAAGACATACTAGAAACAAAAACAAACATTTGTTTTCACTTGCATCCCCCGTAGTAACTTTATTACAGTATTTAATGCTGGTCTCTGGTGCAGGATGGTAAACACATTGAAATAAGTGTTAATGAGGAAGATGTTCAACAGCAATAAATACATACATGAATCAGGTCTATTCAATTGATCTAAACTGTGGCAAATATAAATACAGACATGTAAAAATGGGCTAAACCTGAACACAAAAATATTATAAAAAGACTAACATACACTGTTTTCACCACTGTTTGGATCAAATCGAGCCCACTTTGTCACAAAGTATTCAGCTCAGTCCTTACCTGTCACATGAAGGTAGACTGGGCGACTGCATTTGCTGTTTGCTGAGTTCACAAGCTTCTCTTTTCCATACACACAGGTGTAGTTTCCAGTATCACTCCTCTTAACCTTTTTAATGGAAAACTTGACAGCTGGTATGCCTTTGGGATCGGCTTGTGAATTGACAAGGCTTCCATCTTTATATAGATGGAAAACATCCTCTTTTCCTGTTGCATCTCTGAATTCAACTGGTATTATACATTGAAATGATATGTCCATTCCTTCAACTGCGCTCTGTTTGTCTAGCTGAAGTGTGAGCTGATAGGTGGACTCTGAAAATACAGTATAAAGTGTTAAAAATGTGCCTTCAGAGTGCAGCTAAAATATGCAAGAACAGACAGTAGACTCTTACTAATCCAAACCCTGTTCAGATTAGTGATTTGATCGTAATTTGTACCATATTAAAAACACCATATCTAGTTTTATGTTTGATATTAAATAATAACTCAGAAAAAACTATTTCTGTGTAATTGAGTGCATGGGAAATTTAGTTTAAATAATTTTAATACAATTTCAAGATTAATGACCAAAAAAATCTCTGAAGGAGTCATCTATGAATATAACGGTGCGAAACTTTTCAAGGTTTTGTGAAAATCCGTGTACCAGTTAAGCAGTGTGTGCTGGAAAGCCTCGTCAGAACATGGGTCAGGTGATTGTCTTTTTCAGAATTGTCAGCTCTTACCGTCAATAGTTTTTTTTTTTGTGTGTGTGTATATATATATATATATATATATATATATATATATATATATATATATATATATATATATATATTCAATTACAAATGTTACGGTTCATGTGTAAAATCGGCAAAGCTGTAGATTAACCTGCTCAGCGGTCACTGTATAAAATAACTAAGGAGATGGTAGTTATAATGCTACAGCATTTGAGGTGAATTCGGAAATAAAGTAACGTCAGGGAGCTTAATGGCAATAAATAAATAAATAAATAAATAAAGATTTCTGTAAGATATTTTACGTACTGTACTTGGGTAAATTAACTAATATATTGTTTATTTTTCTTAAACTCCAGCCTTAGGATTTTTTGATTAATCTTTCTAAACTTCACTGCATCCCTTCTTGCATTATTATTATTATTATTATTATTATTATTATTATTATTATTATTATGATGATGATGATGATGATGATGATGATGATGATGATGATGATGATGAAATAATAATAATACATGTATTTAGCAGAGACCATGTATTATTGTTTTGTTGGTAACACATTACTGTATATTAAGGTGCTACTTATTAATGTTTTATCAATATATAATCACAAATGGAGATTAGATAAAGGGGCATTCAGAACAGAAAATAGGAGGCACTTTTTTAGACAGAGAATTGTGAGGGTCTGGAACAAACTCCCCAGTAATGTTGTTGAAGCTGACACCCTGTGATCCTTCAAGAAGCTGCTTGATGAGATTCTGGGATCAATAAACTACTAACAACCAAACAAGCAAGATGGGTTGAATGGCCTCCTCTTGTTTGTAAACGTTCTTATGTTCTTATATAATATATGCTTAATAATAGTTATAAAGTGTTAATAAAGCATCCTTTGCTTTATTACGGTTTTATAAAGGGGGCAGTTCTTATCCCCCTTGTCTCACTTTGTGTAGAAAAAAAGCACTTTCCCGATTATTTTAAATCAATAGGGCAAACATTAGGCATGGTAATAATTACATCTCTTCAGCAAAACTCATGCCTCTACTAAGTGTGATTTAGTATTATTCAGTTGAACTCATTTAGAAAAAAGCATAACCTAAGTGCACGCATGTTTTGCATTTCAGTGAGAATCATACAGTGTTCTATGTCATTTTTCCTGCTAAACAATATATTTAATATTGTGAATTGTTATTGCCAGACAGTGATTATGGAAGTAAGTAAAAGAGATCTTATACCACCTCTTAGTAGTTTTATACATTAACCGCTGAGCTGGTAAATCTACACAATTACCGGTCAATCTATAGATTTACCGATTTTACACATGAACTGTAACATATATATACAGTATATATATAGAGATATACAGTATATATATACTTGGAATTAACATTAGCTGAATGATTTAGCAAGCATTTTCAAATGTGTTTTTACTATTGTTTATATTAAAACCAGTTAATTTCCTTCACAAAGTTTCATTCAGCTGTCTCATCATTGTTTTGGTGCTGCACTTACCTTGTACACTGAGATAAACTGAAGAACCATGGCTGATGGGTTTCACATCTCCTGGATTCTCATTTCCATACATGCAGGTATAGTCTCCAGCATCATTTTTTCTGATGTCTTGTTTTATAAATGTGACAGCTCCCATTCCTCCGGGATCTGGCAGTGAGCTGATCTTTTCTCTGTTTTTATATAAATGGAACCAATTCCTCTCCTTGTTCTCTGGTTGTTTTCCGTGCACAGCTGATATTACACATTTGAATTGAACCTTCTCCCCTTCCACCACAGATGTTTTGTCAATTTGAATCATCGCTGTACGGAGTGGCTCTGTAACCATGTATTTACAAAATGTATAAGTAACATGACAAAGAATAATCTGTGAAGCAATTAAGAACATTGGATATATGGACACTTATTGAAATGAGATTAAACTTCTTTATAGACACTGGACATTCAGTGCATACCAATCTGTTTTAAAACATGCAGAAAATTTAAAAAAAAAACATTTGTTTTTATGAAAATACCACTTTTTCTCTTTCAGTAAAGGCATTATAAAAGTTATCAGTAAAATGTAACCAGGAGAAAAGTTTAGATACATTTGTTTTTTTGTCATGGTTATGTGTGGTGATGGTTATGTGTGTTTGTTATAGATGTTATGTAAGAAGTGTATAAAAGTGAAGATGTTGAGGAATTCAGTACAGGACAAGGTTTTAATTAAGTGTCTCTATTTATAAACCTGGTTAAAACTAGAGCCACTTAAAAACAGATTTATCAGTTTGAAAAAAGCCATCTTTGCAAATGTTAATACATTTCATTCATTTTATAAACACATGTTTATTGCATGTAGCTATTTAAAATGGGCCCTAGGTAAAGCATTTAGGAATAGTGACAGTGATGTTATTTGGAAGAAAAACACAAGGGTGCAATTTACAAAGCCCTGAACTCTAAACTCTAATCATTTGCACCACTTCCTTCTGAAAAGAGGAAAACACCCATTTGTGAGAAAACTAGAAATAAATAACATAAAAATATCTAAGAATTCAATGCCTGAGTTGTTTATTTCAGGTTGAGTAACTTCATTGTGTGTGTGTATTCTTTCAAGATTTTTTTTTTACTGTATATAGTATACTGTATATAATACTGTGTATTATGCATTTCTCTGTATTTAAAGTATTATGGCTTTCTTGTTGTTACTGCATCTTGTAAAGCTCTTTGTGATGGTGGTCCACTGTGAAAGGCGCTATATAAAATAAAGATTGATTGATTGAATAAATGTCTTTGTGAATTTCACTCTAAATGTTATTAATTCCTAATATAATCAAGCATTAAATCATTGTATCTTATTATGTGAACGTGTCAGAGACACACATACCTGTCTCCAAGTGCAAAAACTGAAAAACAAATTAATCATTTTACAAATAAGAAAATTAACATTTCAAAAGTACACACATAAAAGCTATCAAAGAAATTATACTTACACAGCATGATTGAATGAATACCCCAAGGCATATTGGCAAGCTGTCAAATTACTTTCTGAAACTACCAGTATGAAGTTCTGCTATTTGTAACACAACTAAACATGACAGTGAAAACGATTAGATTAATACAGCAATGCACATACGACAGCACCCTCTCTCACTGAACAAGTGTTTCCGTTACACATGTATATTATGGTGCAATCACAATTTGACCATTAAGGTAACCAAAGATCAAGAGCAATACACAAATGGTATTGGTCCTTCAGAGTCTCTCATTGTCGTCATCTAAAGACCAGGTAGTTGTATTTTCTTTAGAACCTCAATGTATCGTTCATGCATCAGCTGCAAGTGAACTTATTTTAGAGAAGGGTTTTTGGGGGACAAGATAAACACACCAGAGCTTAATTTCACGGCTTTGAACAACAGTTTATCACTAATGATGGTGTCATTACTTTTTTTACCCATGTTTAGGATTTATAATTACCTGATATGTTTCTTGTTATAAGGATTATGAAACGTATAACACAATTTCTATATCTTAAGTCAAACTGCAAAGGATCTTAACCTGAGAGACTCTGCTTCTGCACTTTTTTTACCTTTGACTTGCTGCTCCCACATGGTCCCTGTTGAGTTTATGCCATCTTCGTTTTCATGTTGCTCTTTCCATCAACCCAACAGCACATTGTTATGGCTATTTTTGAGCAGACATGGCTGCTCCTGTGGTTTGGGGCTTTGCCAAGGTGTTCAAGACAGCGCAGCTCTGTTTAAAACCCCATCAGCAATTCTCATTGAGCATCAGAGGATCTCTGCTTCCTCATTCTTCTCGATGGCTGTGTAGTGCCAGTGAGTCTCTCTCGCAATGTGCAGAGACCATTTTCAATGAAAGCAGTATGAAGCTGGTGTGTTTGAGTAGCCTTATTTATTGATGCAAGCAAAATTACGTTGTGACTGAAACAATATTTATACACAGGTGTTGGTGGCAGGACCGAAGCACATGTAAATAATATGTTCTAATTTTTTGTTTCTTTATAAATAAAGTTTGTTCATATTTTTCAGTTTGTGCTAGATATGGCAGGTCTGGAGTTAGGATCCCAGCCCTGGTTAGGACAAGTGTGGAATGTGGCCAGGTATTCATTGATTTATTGAATACTAGAGCCCCCTGCATCTGTTAACTGGGATCCTGGTGTTGAGGAGCAGGGATTAGTTTAGGAGGTTTTAATCCCACCCCTGTATATCTGTGTGTGTGTCAGGGAGAAGGTTCCTGGAGCGGGACCCTCCTTTAGTGGAGGTAGCGCTCGGCAGCCTGTAGGCCAGCCTTATTCTGTTAGCTTTGTTTTGTAACAGTGTTTGGTTTTGCCTTGTTGTATTTCTTATTTTGATTTGACTGTGCTTGTGTACAGTATGTCCTCCATGCAATAGACTGCACCCATGTTGCCATCACTGCTCCCGCGCTGAATGAACACACCAACATGAATAGAAAAGGGTTCCCTTCTGTGACTGTGCAGGTAGTTTGTCATGCCAGTAATCTGATCACCAATGTGTGTCATGACTCCTACATTCCTGATCAGTCAAAGCTGAAACTGGACTCAGACAAGCTGGGAACTGGCTAGCTTTTAGTTGTGTTTTGTTATTTTTTTTTTGTTTGTTTGTTTATTTAGCAGACGCCTTTATCCAAGGCGACTTACAGAGACTAGGGTGTGTGAACTATGCATCAGCTGCAGAGTCACTTACAACTATGTCTCACCCGAAAGACGGAGCACAAGGAGGTTAAGTGACTTGCTCATGGTCACACAATGAGTCAGTGGCTGAGGTGGGATTTGAACCGGGGACCTCCTGGTTACAAGCCCTTTTCTTTAACCACTGGACCACACAGTCTCCTTATGTGTAAATTCTTATGTGTAAATTCTTATAATATACCAAAGGGTATGAATATTTATGAATTAACTCCATTGACTTTCATAGAGATGGAGTCATATTGGTACAGTTAATTCACCAGATTTTTAACTACGCTTTGGTAAGATGAATGAGTGTTCAACACACTCACAAGATGTATCATTGCCCTGTAAGTATAGTGTATCAAACAACATTTATAACACTTAATACATTGGTAAATAACATTGATGAAACAAAAATCAAGCTATTTGGTCATGCTGATAGTCGTTGTGTTTGGAAAAAGTCTGATGAGGCCTACAAAGAAAAGAACACCATACCTACTGTCAAGCATGGAGGTGGCAATATCTTTCTATGGAGCTGTTTTTCCGCTAATGGCACAGGAAATTTAGTTCCAAAACATGGTAAAATGGATTCCATAGCATACCAAAAGATACTGGGCAATCATCTGAAACCCTTCGCTCCAAAACTTGGTTTAAAGTGCAACTGGACGTTCCAACACGACAATGAGCCAAAGCACATCAAAATCTACTTCAGAATGGTTAAAGAAGAATAAAATCAAGGTTTTGGAATGGTCTAGTCAAAGTCCTGATCAAAATCCGATTGAGAATCTTTGGTATGAGTTGAAGAAGGTTGTGCACAAGAGAAGTCTGCGTAATTTGAATGAACTGGAACAAAAATGACTAAGGAACCATGCCAAAAGCTCATTGACAAATATCCTAATAATTTAAAAGAGGTTATTATTGCTAAAGGTGCCTCAGCTACATATTAATTGCATTTGACTTGTCAGGGTAACTTTTTTTCCTCATCCACAAAAGCAAAACTTTTGCTACAAAAGATTTTTCCTATAATTGTGTTTTTGAGAAATTTTGAATATATATATACACATGCTGTGCAAAAGTCTTTTGCATACTTCTACTCTTTGCATTTTTCACGTCTCAGTCGTGCATTGTTTATCTAACCCTGCCATGCCTTACATCAATTGAAAGGATTTTTAATTGCCTTTCTATTGATATAAATATATAAAAAAGTTTTACATTTTTTTTGGATGCTTCTCACGCCCCCCCTCCCCCCCCCCCCCGAATTGCTTTGCTTCCACCCTAGGGGGCGCGCCCCCCCTGTTGGGTAAATGTGATGGACTAGCCAACACAAAACCTCACATCAGCTGCCCATGCACAGTTCACCCTGACTTGCCATGATCACAAGTTCTTGAAGACCCCGATCAACGTGAACCAAAGACCGCTAAACGACAAGCCTGGCCTCCCCCCACCCAAACCAAGCTGCATCAGCAACAGTCAAAGCTGCACAACAGCAGAAAACACCCATGGAGGCCCAGAGTAAACTGCTGATGCTCACAACATTGATATACATTGTAACTCCTGAATGTGTCTAAGAATTAACGCTTTTATTTTTACACATTGCATATTATTAATATTTATTATTAATAAAGATCCCCCCCCAGATGATGTGTGAAAAGCAGTGTGGACAACAACACTAAAACAAAGTATTAAAAAACAGGCACTATCCATTAGCAAATCAGATCTTTAATAACCATTTACGTCAAACATGATGACACTTGGATTCTCTCTCGTGAAACTTGTCTCTGCTCATGTAAACAGTGGGCCGTCAGCATGGCTAATTTAAATCTGAACCCCCTCCCGCTTTCCTTCATTTACATAGCGATCGAGGAAAAGTAGGCATTCCGAGGAAAACGAGAGGCTTTACATGTAAATGCCATGTAAGTACCAAGTACCAAGTCCATGTTTATTTCGCGAGTCGTACATCGAGAAACAGAAAACACTCATGTAAATCGGCCCAATGTCAAGATTAAAACCCCTAGTCTGCAGCCATTGTATTGTGTGTCAAAGTGAGGCTGAGGAGAATTCCAGTGAAGCAGAGGAGAATTGTAATGAAGTACTTGTGTTTTAGATGTGTTTACCATTCAGGTGTGCTGTAATACTCTCCTCAGAATACTTTCTATTACACAACATAGCGGCTACACACAGAACACCCGAGGCTATAGCAAACCCTGCCACTCCCAGAACAGGGAGATGAAAATATAGATAGTAAGAGCCATGGCAGAGGATATAGCAAACCCTGCCACTCCCAGAACAGGGAGATGAGAATGTAGACAGTAAGAGCCAGACAGATAAGAACAGAGTTCAGTAACTTTTACTAGTGGAAAAATGGGGGTACAGTCTGACTGTGTCACACTCTTACTATGCAGTACATTTTGTACATCCCATTGTCCCAGAACATTTGTTAAATTTTGATACCACTCAATTTACCCAAATGATCAAATACAAACCCTTTTATAAGACATGCAGAAATAAATCTATACTGCATAATCATTACAATATAAACTACATCAGATGTTACAATTATGTATAGAGTACACTCCCTAGCATTATACTTACTGTCCTTGTATTGACAATAATACACCAAATGAGCCTCTGTAACAGGGCGAGCAGCCCTGTACATTGTTTATTTATTTTTAGATCGGGGTCTCCCCCTCCGCCCCTGTGCAGAGTGTTTTGTATTATTTATTTAGTTTTATTGTATTATATTTATGACGGCGTAGCGCCGTGTTTTGTTTTTTTTTTGTTTTTTGTTTTTTATTGCGCAGTGGCGCGTGCGCCGTTTTATTTAAAGAATCCAAAAAAATAAATAAAATATTCAAACAGAAAACACTCGCTCACAGAGCAAAATAAATAATTAAACAAAAAGAAATCACTAACACAAAAACACAGGTCAGGCTGGGCAGATCGCCGTCACTGTTCCTGTTTACTGTTAGTTTCGTTTTAATCCTCTCGCTCACTCTCCTTCCAACACCCACCCTGAACTGGAGAGCTGCAGGCTTTTTATATTCAGATGACCATCTCCCGATTAGCAACTAAATTAATCACTTAATTAATTCGGGAGATGGCCACCTTCTGCACGAGTTTTTTCCATTACACCTGGCAGAGGACGAGCACCGATCTCGCCTCTGCCAGGACATGTTTTAAAAATAAACAAAACACGGCGCTACGCCGTCATAAATATAATACAATAAAACTAAATAAATAATACAAAACACTCTGCACAGGGGCGGAGGGGGAGACCCCGATCTAAAAATAAATAAACAATGTACAGGGCTGCTCGCCCTGTTACAGCCTCACATACACTATTAAAGGTCTTAACATTGGTGGACAAGCGCCTTCTTGAAATTACTTCATTGGTGGGAGTTCAACAAAACCATGACACGTCACTGCCCCCTAGTGGTTAGTGATGGAAACAATACTGAATAAAGGAGCTTAAATGGATTGTTTAAAAAACAAAAACTAATAAGCGTCTAGCTGATTTCACAAAACCTGATTGGCAATAATGTTGGACCACTTAACAGTAATAGTAAAGTAAGGCAGTCTAAGAGTAAGGCTAATGAGTTGCTGTGAAATAAACCTGATGAAATGTAGTGTTTGTGAAACCAGCCCATACAGTTATACAATGTGTTTGTACATGTCATCACAACAGATAGCAACACCATTTCCTGTGTGTAATTATTGTTGTAATGTGTAAGCTCTGTGTGTGGTTATACAAGAGATACACCCAAACAATGTATCAACTAGAACACACTATGTAGTTCAAACGGGACTCCTGTACTGTACTATTATCACTTAGGATGGGGTGGTGATTCATGTACAGAATGAAGTAGAGACCACTTAGACCAGATTGCAACCCTGCAAGATGTCATTATTTATTAGTATTTATTTACTAGTTATTTTGGGGATTATTGTGATGGGGGGTGCTTGTGTACAGTACATAAAGTGTGATGAGATCAATCAGAGAAAACAAAGAATCTGCAAGTGTGGCAGGATGGCTTGCAGTGGTGAGGTGTGGTGACGTCACGGACCAGGAAGTACAGACACCAAAACAATGGATGGGCGGGTGAAACTGAACGTTCAGCTGATTTTATTAAATCAATAAACCAAAATATTTAAACAACAAAACACAACAAAACAAAAGGGCACATTGGCCAAACAAATAAAAATAAACAAATAAGCAGATACTTAGCAGTTGTTTCTCTTATTCTCCTCGCTCTCTCCGCTCCCAGTACTCTCCTCTGTACACTCAACCCCACAGCACGGACAGCTGCAGGTTCTTATACTCTGGCCGAGGGATTAACTAGCTGTTAATTATCTTATTACCCATCGGACACAGTCTGCACGAGTTTAGTAAGGATGCGTGACTGTCAGCTAGTTAAATAATCAGTAGCTGATCAGCCACGCATCCTCACGAGGTTTTTAAAATATACAAAAACAATAACAAAAGATGCCGAGCTTTGAACTGCGCCGCAAACAAAAAAACAAATAATAATAAATAAATATATAGGGGTGGGACACTCCGCCACACATGACCCCCCTTGTGCGCAGCACACATGGCCTTTTCGGTCACCTCCCCTCTTAGTCCCCAAAGTCCCGGCTAGCAGTCCCGGCCCAGGAACAGGGGCAGCAACGGGCCAAAGGTGGCGGCCACGGTGGGATGTCCTCCTGTGCGATGGCAGCTGCGGACCCTCGGGAGGTGACGGCAGCGGACCCTCAGGTGGTGACGGCAGCAGCAGCAGCGGACCCTCGGGAGGCGACGGCAGCAGCAGCGGACCCTAGGAAGGCGAACTCGGGAGGGGAGCTCCTGGCCATGGAGGCGGCAGCGGGAGCTCCACTTCTCCCTCGTACCATATAACTGGTGGCTCTCCAGGCGATGCGGAGCCACAGGCAGCCCCAGGCGATGCGAAGCCACAGGCAGCCCCAGGCGATGCATGGCAGACATCCTTGGGCGGTGCGAGGCAGGCATCCTTGGGTGGTGCGAGGCAGGCATCCTTGGGCGGTGCGAGGCAGGGCAGGAGCAGTCCTTCCCATGACGGTGGAGGTGGAACCAGCAGGTATTCACCCTCTGCTGGTGGAGGTGGGAGGGGCAAGCAGTCCTCCCACGGCGGCTGAGGCGGAACCAGCAGGCATTCACCCTCTGCTGGTGGAGCTGGGAGCGGTAAGCAGTCCTCCCACGGCGGTTGAGGCGGAACCAGCAGGTATTCACCCTCTGCTGGTGGAGGTGGGAGAGGCAAGCTGTCCTCCCACGGCGTGCCTCTCAGCCACTCAGAGAGAGGGAAAGCCCACACACCCTCTTCCCCACCTTTTTAGTGTCATCGCCATGATTGACAGGCGGATCCTACAAGTCTGCTGCCCTCTTCCTGCAGTACCACACATGTGCCAGATAGTCAGTCCAGATCTCCCCTGTTACAGTTTGATTAGTGTTATATCATGCAAAAAAGTATACATTAAAAACATTGTAGCTATGCATAATAAGATTGTAATTATGAGTAAGTATTTACTTTGAGCTTCTGCTCTCACCTGCTGATGCAGTAGAAACTGATTTCTATTTGTAAATAACACAAGAGTGACATCTGTTGGCCATAGTAGAGAATGTCAATGCTTTTCATAGAGAATCTCCTAGAAAACAATCACTCCTGACCCAGCTTATTCACCTTTGTGTCAGCACTGGCAGTCCACAGCAGATGCCAGTGATCCTGTCCGAGTGTCCTGTTCTTATTGTGTGTGCCCCTCATTGGGTATGAGTGCAGTATGCACAGTAATCTCAGGGAAAAAGAACCTGCGGTTTTCTACTGTTTCTCATTTCCACTTTTGTTTTTTTAGTTTTGGTAAACAGACCAGGGATGCCCACTGACACACACTACACATCTTGATGAAGGACAGAGAATGTTATTCAGCTAAACATAAAACACAAACACGAATTGTATTTCTACATGTTTAATAAGTCTGCTGCTGATGCATCTCTATGATCTGTAGAGCATAGTAATGTTTTTCTTATAAAGGAGTTATTGCATTGAATGGGGTAACACTTTAAATTAATTGCTTCTAATTACTGTGTATTTACATAGTAGTTACTTAGCAAAATGCATGTGTACCTACACATCATTACAATGTTATTATGCATAGTTACAATGTACTTAATGTGTAAATCTTTTTGCATGATATATGTAAGTACACAATTGTATCAGAAACGCATGTAGAAACTGTAACATTACTGTGCAGTAATTTTAGCTTTTATAAGGTACACTACACACTCACTAATTAGTACAATAGAAGATTAAGTTTCTTCATTTCTGTGCTGTCCCCTTACAGAATCTTTGTGTGAAGTTGTGGAAGCCCTGCTGGTGTAATGTGTGTATTGGTGTATTGGATACTTGTGCTTGGAAATGCAATGATTTCATTCTTTAACCACAGGATGTATTTGGGTATGTGCAGCCATGAATATTGTTGAATATATTTGGAAAACAGAATTAAATTACATTTTGAATAAGGTAATATTGAAATGTATGATTATAAAGTAAAATAAATATACATGTTTTCAAATATCTGTATTGTATCTTAATAGTATTGTTTGCAAACATCATGATGACTATTTGAATCGTTAATTTTGAAAGATTGAATCACTAATTAACTCATTGAGCTCATGTGTTAATGTATTTAATGGTGAGGGCTGTCTTCATTACAGCTTGATGAAGGCTGTGTCTATTCACTACGGGTTGATGAAGGCTGTGTCTATTCACTACAGCTTGATGAAGGCTCTGTCTCTTCACTACAGCTTGATGAAGGCTGTGTCTATTCACTACAGCTTGATGAAGGCTGTGTCTCTTCACTGTAGCTTGATGAAGACTGTGTCTCTTCACTACAGCTTGATGAAGACTGTGTCTCTTCACTACAGCTTGATGAAGGCTGTGTCTATTCACTACAGCTTGATGAAGGCTGTGTCTCTTCACTACAGCTTGATGAAGACTGTGTCTCTTCACTACAGCTTGATGAAGGCTGTGTCTATTCACTACAGCTTGATGAAGGCTGTGTCTCTTCACTACAGCTTGATGAAGACTGTGTCTCTTCACTACAGCTTGATGAAGACTGTGTCTCTTCACTACAGCTTGATGAAGGCTGTGTCTATTCACTACAGCTTGATGAAGGCTGTGTCTCTTCACTACAGCTTGATGAAGGCTGTATCTATTCACTACAGCTTGATGAAGGCTGTGTCTCTTCACTACAGCTTGATGAAGGCTGTGTCTCTTCACTACAGCTTGATGAAGGCTGTGTCTCTTCACTACAGCTTGATGAAGGCTGTGTCTCTTCACTACAGCTTGATGAAGGCTGTGTCTCTTCACTACAGCTTGATGAAGGCTGTGTCTCTTCACTGCAGCTTGATGAAGGCTGTATCTATTCACTACAGCTTGATGAAGGCTGTGTCTATTCACTACAGCTTGATAAAAGCCATCTGGCCGAAACGTTGCTCTGTTTTGAACTTTGTTCTTATAAATAATAAATAATATAGAGGGGGAATTTGATCTATGATCTATTAATATGGTGTTGCACCTCTACTTGCATCAATCATGAACAATTCCACACAAACATTGTAGAATTATTAATACCGCAGAACATCATAACAACCAATGTCTGGTTTTGTGTCAAACACTATTTATTGCATTTTTGTTATATATGTGAAATAATAATGCAGGAATAACACACTTATCAATGGCTCACAATGTTTGTTTTTAAAAGGACACACAGACATTTCTTTATTGTCAATTCCAGTTTACAACACATTATTGATTTGTATCAGTATCTGTATACAAAGCACACTCCTCACAGTCTGGCTGCAAAATGTACAGAAATCATGAATGTGGCTTTTTACAGTCACTATTGAAGAGTTACAGAGCACCCTGCAAAGTTTACAAGAAACACATTACTTTAACCTTATAGACCACTGGGTAAATGTGACGGACTAGCCACCACAACACCTCACACCAGCTGCCCATGCACACTTCACCCTGAGTTGCCATGATCACAAGTTCTTGAAGACCCTGATCAACGTGAACCAAAGACCGCTAAATGACAAACCTGTCCTCCCTTCACATGTACAAAAATCAAGGTAAAGACTAAGGCTATAAAAAGATATCTACATAGGAGCCAAGTTATATACAAAACGGGCTTTACCATGTAAAGCTGTAATAATGCAATAAAAGTTACACGGCACAATTGGAATAACCAATAACTAAGTCTGGTAACTACCCACTAATTGGGTGGAGGTATGAAAATTATCCTTACAAATATTACCTGTTAAGTAGGTAGACTATGCTACAGTTAGAGCTTCATTACAACCGATACTCTGACACATGGTAATTTTTATTTTTAATTGAAGCTGTAAAAGATGCTTGGCACAGGAGGGGTCCTAAAAGCAATAAGGGAATCTGATGATTATATTTTAAGTGTGTTTGTTTTGTTTTTAAAGTTTATTACTCTTTTTACAATGGAAGGAAAAATGTCAGTTGTTGTGGATTTATTTTTAAAATATATTCTGATGAACAGACACACACACACACACACACACACTGTTGCTTCAGTTGCTTTGGGTCCTGCAGTACATTCAAGCGTCCTGTTCCAGGTAAATCACAGGCTGAAAACCAACAATATAAACAAGGAACGTCAGGTCAGCATGACACACATCTAGAACACGTGAAACAGAATCTCATAACAAATAGAATAGAGAATCTCATAACAAATAGAATAGAGAATCTTATTACAAATAGAATAGAGAATTTCATAACAAACACAATAGAAATCTCATTACAAATAGAATAGAGAATCTCATAACAAATAGAATAGAAACTCCCTTAACAAATGGAATAGAGAATCTCATTACAAATATAGAGAATCTTGTAACAATTAGAATACGGTGGGTACCAAAGCCAGCTATAGAAATGGACTGGGAAACATATCCCTGGATAAAGTCAATGTTTCATGTTTTGGTGGCAGCTAATATTAGTGGAAACATTTCTTTTTTTTTTTTACAATGTATAAACATGTCTTTAAATTGGGATTTACAAATCATTTTGTCAGTAATAGATGTATTGATAGATTGTTAAAATACCATACCAGGACATTGAAAGAGTCACGGAACAAAGCCTTGCTTTCAAAACGCCATGTCAATCCACTGACAACCAGCTCCAAGACATGGAAAATTATAATCAATGCTTCTATCCCTTTGATTGTCTGGAAACAAATACACACACACACACACACACACACACACACACACACACACACACACACACACACACACACACACATCTTTAGGCAGTGGAATATTTAAAAACAGAGAGTCATCTGACTGGTAAAGAAGGGGTCCAGGGAACATTAACTATTTCTAATGCTAACAATGCTATGTTGTGCTTTTCTGATAACACTTTACATTGAGTGTTTTTAATCACTGTGTGTTTACATAGTGGTTACTTAGTAAATACATGTGTACTTACACATCATTGCAATGTTATTATGCATAGTTATAATGTATTTAACATGCAAATTTTTTTGCATGATATAACCCTAATCCTCACCCTAACCCTATCCCTAACTAAACCTAAACCTAAACCTTTTTTGATACAATGATGTACTGGACAGTTGTCCCGGCTCTATTTATTGTTTTAATTGTATTGTCAAAACACATTTCCTTATGTCCTGGAAATATTTTCTTACTCTACACCAATATTTTTTGCATTCAAATCACCCCCTTCCCTTGGCTGTGAAATGGTTTGCTTGAAACGGCTTGCTCGTGAGCGCGAGACAGGCCTCACTTACAATCATCACCGGGGATCCTAGCTTCCCCCTCCACCGTCACATTATAAGATAAACAAACAGTACTATTGAATAACAGTTAACACAGGAAGCATTTATTGGTACTCTTAAATTCTAAGAAAGTTACAAGCTCACCAGTGCCATCAATCACTAATATAAACAAACTTACCATTTTACTTTAACATTACAAATATGTCTGTGTTGTAATAATAAAAAATCAAATAAAAACAACTATAAATAGTATTCATACCAATTTATCTCCGAGTTAGTCTTTGTTATCTGGATGGCTATTGCCAAACTCCTTGACCTGATCTTAGGGGTGATTTTGTATCATTTTCTGCATGTTTAAGCAGCTCGTAACAATGCATTGGATACTGAAGTAAACTGCAGCTACGTTTCAGCATGAATGTGACACTGACACCGCGCCTTGTTCCACCTTACCGTCTGTACACTAGAAGCAGTGTTATTGAACAAGTATATTTATGTAAATTTACAGCAAAATTGTCTGTATTGGTGATTATATATGATAAGTGTATTGATTTGGTTATCAAACAAACAAAAAACGCCTTGCATGTCTTTTGCCCAGGCCCAAGTGTAAAACAAAAAATTCTCCCACAGCATTGAAAATCTGTTTTTTCATGCATTATTCCACAGCAAACGGATTCTTAGTATGCATTATGCTTGTGCTCAGTGCATAAAACTTAAGTGTGATTGTAGGCTGATGATTAAAAAAAAAAGTATCATCATAAATCCGGCTCGCGAAAGCTGAGAAGCAGGAATTTTGTAAGTGATGTAAATAAAGAGAAAAACAACACGCTCCCACAAAGAGAAAGGTCGTTGACCCACTGAATGCAATCTACAAAATTAAACTGCAGACTGTTTTGGGGAAAATATGCATTGCCATTAGGATCTTTTGCACACTGCCTGTGACTGTTGCTGAGGGAGAAAGAGCTTTCAAAGTAAATTTTTGATCATCAAACATGTTCTCAAACATACAGGTAGGAATAGTTTATTATTATTATTATTATTATTATTATTATTATTATTATTATTATTATTATTATTATTATTATTATTATTATTATTCCAACATAAGTATATATATATAAGTATAAATAATATCTATATATGTCATGCAACAAGATCTACACGTTTAGTACATTGTAACTATGCAATTGTAATTATGTGTAAGTGCACCAAGTAACTACAATGTAAATACACAGTAATTAGAGACACCATGCAAAATGTTACCACTTTTTTTGTTGTTACCGATTATCTTCTTTTCGTATGGGAACTAGCCACAAAATATTCTTTAAAAAGTTTAGCTTGTAAATACAATGAAACATACAAATGAAATAGTTGGCACTCACCTTTTCCAAAGGGGGTGGGTTGAATGAACTGGCAGTAAGTATTATACTGAGACAAAATGCAACTGCTCCCCAAAGAGAACTTATAATGTTCAAGGCAAAAGAGAACTTCATCTAGGCAAAAATAATAATAATAATAATAATAATTGGATATCATTCAAAGATGCTGGGCTCCAATCAGGAGTCAGCATCAGTAAGAACTGTGCTTTTTATAAATACTTACTAAACTCATGACTGGAGTACTTGCTGCTGCAACCGTCATACATCCAGAAATAATGAACTGAAAAAGAGATCAGAGATATTGGGTCCTATTAATTAACTTTAACAAGTAAGCTATTTAAGACTACAGAGACTGCTCTGGTCCACCTTTGAACCTCACTGCTGTGTTTATACTGTGCCTGAGGTCAACCCCAGAGTTTACAGGACTCAGAAATCCAGTGGGAGCAGGGTTTGAAATGAGTAGCCCAGGTCCTGGAATCACATCACAAAGAACCTGATCAATCAACCCACCCTGATTCCCATATCTCATTACACAGTTGCATGATCAGATTTCTGAATGTGCTTGTTTAGTAATATGACTTGCTGAGAGTCCCATGTGTCAATGTTTACATGTCCTGAATGGACAAAATGTCTTTGTGCACTGTCATCTGTGTAGAGAAATCCAAATGTCAATTACTATTTTTAAATCGACACAACATTCCAAAACTCTGCTTACCACAATGCTAAGCAAAGTCAACATTACACTTTCAATCGTGTGGGCATGTTGGTACAGTAAAATACAACACGCTAGACGTACCATTCCAAGCAGAATTTGAACAGCCTGAAACAAGGAAAAAGAAACTGGTTTTATTTGTATTTTGTATTGGTGCCAAACAAAGACTGTGCTGGTTATATATTACAATAAATACTAACATTAAAAAGATTGCTTAGGTATTAAAGTGCATCAGAACCCCCTGCAGTGTTACAGAAATCCTGTGTTGTCAAGTTTTAAGAAGGAACTATTGAAATGTGTGATAATACAGTAAAGGTAAATATATATATGTTCAATGATTGTGTCATTAATTAACAA
Source organism: Acipenser ruthenus (assembly GCF_902713425.1). Classification (NCBI taxonomy): domain Eukaryota; kingdom Metazoa; phylum Chordata; class Actinopteri; order Acipenseriformes; family Acipenseridae; genus Acipenser; species Acipenser ruthenus. The sequence goes on along the minus strand of NC_081241.1, from coordinate 4,843,919 downwards.
ATTTAGGTCAGGTGTTAATACACTTAGTGTTGCGGGCTGTGTCTGTTCACTACAGTCTGCTGAAGGAGGTCTGGCCGAACTTTGTTCTTTTTCAATAATACTTAATAAAGAATGGAAATGTGATCTATGATCTAGTGTTATAATGTTGCACCTCTGTTTTTCATCGATTGTGATCAATGTTGGGATATTTGGGAAACTGATCCCGGAGGTAGGACCCAGTAATAAAATAGGGTTTCTTATTTTCGATGTCTGACTTTTATACTCTCATTTAAGAATTAAAATGATACCTGTTAAGTCATTTGTACAGAAGAGCCCCAGGGCCAAGCGAGAAAAACAAAACAAAAAAAAAAACAAGAAATTTCGTCTTCAAAACTCGAAATTTCGACTTTCAAAGTCAACATTTTGAGTTTTAAAGACAAAGTTTCTAGTTTTTATTTATTTATTTAAAAAAATAAATTCGACATTCTAACCAGCTGGGTCACGGAAAAAGCCGGAGGAAGCGGAACTCGGAGCTCTTTTTTTTTTTATTATTATTTATTTCTTAGCAGACGCCCTTATCCAGGGCGACTTACAATTGTTACAAGATATCACATTATACAGATATCACATTATTTTTACATACAATTACCCATTTATACAGTTGGGTTTTTACTGGAGCAATCTAGGTAAAGTACCTTGCTCAAGGGTACAACAGCAGTGACCCCCCCCGGGGATTGAACCTACGACCCTCCGGTCAAGAGTCCAGAGCCCTAACCACCCTAACCACTACTCCATAGTGCTGCAATGCTATCAGCTCTTGCAGATAGCATTGCTGCCTGAAGCCACAAATTCATTTCCACCGGGTTTTAATAAAGAAAATTTATTTTCCCACATATATTATAGAATCATATCTGTTTGGAGTACACATGTTTTACACAGGATTGATCAATAATTAATCTATGTTTCTCTTTAGGCAATATACAGTTTTTAATTAAGGCTGTTTTATCAATAAAAAACGTCTTGCCCCTTTGATAAGATTTATACTACATACTGTAGACAAATGTTTCTTTGAAAAAAATACAAAAGTTTGGAGCAATGCAAATTATGTATTTCTATTAAGTATTATAATGACATCACCAAAGGTGTCTATAGTGCTTCATTAAAGGTGTAATTCCTATATGAAGAACGTATTGCTCCAAGGTATCCATTATCCAGTATCCAATAATAAAAACAAGCCAGCCACAGCCGTATATAGTACTCCATTAAGGTTGACTTTTCTATATAAAGAACGCATTGCCTCAGGATAATGCCAAGTGTATCATATTGTATGGACTTATATCTCTTAGAAAATATAGCTGAGATTCGCCACCCGATTTGACTGTAATCAGTGCATTCAATAGGCACAATCAAGACACATATGATGCATTTGAATAGTTTATGTGGTCCCCCATGAGCCACATATGGGCTCCATAGGTGATTAAAGCATTGAATGTCACAATTTATTTACACTTGATTACAGTCAAATCGGGTGGATTCGTAAACTACGCAAAAAAGACATTGCATTTGCGGATCATTAGTGCATGTGCGTAAACAGCATATTGTCAAACTATTAGTGCAATCCATAACCCAGGTAAATAATGACACATTGTAATTGCTTGTTTTCCTATTTTTTAATTAATAGCAATGCACACGGACAAAGACAAACCTTCACCAGCATTGCACTAAATTAACGGGAAATGTCTTACAGACTATAGGCCCACCGTACAATTAAAGAATGAAAACTCATAATAATGATTATTATTTTTAATGTGTAGACTAGAGATTTTTCAAGACGTTTTGCATTGCTTTTTTTGTGCCCCGTCCGTTTTTTGTCTTGGTGCGGCTTTCACCCTCCCCTTCTAGATATGTGTGCCTCATGTAGCTGCCCTTTCATGCCATGCTACAGAAAAAAACGTCACCAACTAGGGGAACTTTCATTCAAATTAGGTTGTAAGCACCCTTAATTTATGTATAAAATAGTTTGAGCATTTTCATGTTGGGTACACGTGTGTAAAACGCATAGCCCCAAAATATTATTTATTTGTTTCTAAGATATCCTATATATGTTCGCACACTATATATATATATATATATATATATATATATATAAAAAAATGTAATTACTTGTTTTTTATTCATTAATCTGTTCTTCATATAGGAATGACACCTCGAATGGCTATTTGGTGATGTCATTATAATACTTAATAGAAAAATACGTAATTTGCATTGCTTCAAACTTATGTATTTTTGCAGAGACATTTGTCTATGCAATATACAAATTATCAATGGGGCAAGACGCACTTTACTTTATTGATAAAACAGCCTTAATTAAAAAATGCATATTGCCTAAAGAGAAAGGTAGAGTAATTATTGATCAATCTTGTGTAAAACATGCTTACTCCAAACTTCAGCTGCTTTTCAAACAGATATGATTCTATAATATATGTGGGAAAATGAATTTACACTAGAAAAGACAGTTTTTAGACTTTATTAAAACCCGGCGGTAGTGAATTTGAGGCTTCAGGCAGCCGTTCTGTCAGCAAGAGTTCTGAGTTTCGCCTCCTCTGGCCTTTCCCCAGACCCTGCTGGTATGTGGAATGTTGAAATTTCATGTTTTTAAAGTCAGAATATCATGTTTTTAAAGGCAACATTTTGTGATTTAAACACAAACTTTCCAGTTTTTATTTTTTTTCTTGCATGGCCCTAGGGCTTTTCCGTACATTTGTGTATCTCAATCATAACTGAGAAACGTGTCAATAGTAAAATTGATTTAATTTACTGGGTTTTTCTGTGAAACAGCTAAATGGGCTTTTAAATTGTAGGCTAAGTCTTACCTTTTCATTTAAAAGCAGAAGTGACTAATCTTTATTAATGTAAATACACATACTGATTGTAAAGTGTGTCCAACATAAAATACTTCATTTTTCATTATAGCTGTAATAACGATTTTTGCTTATTTAAATGTTGCAATATCGTTTGCATGTTCTGCTTGTAAATGAGCAATTAATGCTTGGCCGATTTTAAAAGAGAATGTAGTTGTTTCAAAGCATAAACCTGTAAATTAAACCAATTTTGCTATTCATACATTTCTCAGTATTTGAGATACACAAATGGCTCATCAGAGATCAATTAATTTTTTTAAAGGAGAGTAGAAAAGTCATGGAAAACACGAAAAACCAGAAACCCTAATCATAAAATACTATTCGGTGTGCGATATTCGCTATATGGTCTGGACTCAAATGCTGCAATAGAAACAACACGGGACACAGTGAAGATAATGTAATGTGTTTCTTATAAACACTGCAGGGTGTTCTGTAACACTTTAAGATGGCTTTGATGTACCTTTCCATCAGATGTACCAATAAAGTTTCGGGACGGACTTACCCCCAAGGCTTTCGGATGTCCGTTCAGGAATAACTTGTAGGAATCACTAAATGTGCTGCTGAATGTCTCAGGGATGTATTTTTCACCTCTCTGGAGATCTTTCAGCTTTTCCAAAGGGATTGTGATGATCATTCTGTCATCTGCTGTGTATGTTGGAGCCATGATCTACATGTACAGCACATATCAAACATTACAAAACAGTAAACACACCTGAAGCCACGTTAGCATCCTGAGCTGAAGTAGGCTGTCACCCCAGTGGCTTGAGGCATTATGAGTGGGGCCTGTTGAATTGGGGTTCATTGTGGGTAAGGGTAGGCTATTTGAATTACTCACTGTGAACTCTTTATGTATTCATTTACTTGTTTATAAAGCATGGTTTTCAATAAATCGTTTAGAAATACTGAAAGAAACTCAAATGATATACTTTAATGACAGAGGAATAACTTATACATGTATATTGTTATTGGCAGATATAATTATGGTTTTATTTCATTAAATATATTTTGTGAAGCAACTGAATACTTTAATTGTGTGAAGGCCATTTCCAGAACCCCTAACCTATAATATTAATATATTCAGTAAAAAGTTTGGTGATGCTTTATTCCAATGAAGAAGGCAATGGTCGGAATGTGTGTCTACTTGACTGAGTCGTTTCAGTAGTTATACTGTACAATTCTTACTGAGCGTTTTTCAGATTTGGATGAGGAAGACTTCTTGTTGTAACGTCTCTTAAAATGTTGTACATTTCTTTTAGTATTACTGCATATACAGTACCACCAATAGGAATTCATTTCTATTCAGTTCTATGGAACCGAAATTTTAGAAAATTGTCAGAATTGTCAAGTTAGTGATTGTTGAATTGAGGACTCTAATAGGCCACGCGTTCAATTAATTTAAAATAGTAAGAGAAAGGGTAAAATGGTAACATGCAGGAGACTTTTTAGTTCCTCTTGTTCCTATACCTCTGATATACTGACCAAAGATTGAGATCAGGTTTTCATGCAGATAGGTATATAAAGGAAATAAAATACAAATCTAGAGGTATTCTGATACATTTTCACACTACTGCATATAAATATATTTTGTTTTTACCAATTCAATTTATTGACAGAATAGTAATTTAATTCAGTTAATAAAACAGTAATATTATGGCAAGAGAAATGCAATTAGCAGCTTACCTCTCTCCTGACAGCGTTTTGAGACACACCTTTGTATTCATTTCTGCTCTTTGCATGCAAGAGGGAGGGGAGTCACAATGGTGACAGCTTCATTTCATTTAATACATTAAACACAGAACATGTGAACTGTATATTTCTATTAAACTATTTATTTATGGGTACCTTTTTTTCTTTGTATGGTTTCTGTACTGCATATTATCATTGTGTACTGTTTCTTAAGTATTAAAATTTCCCTTATTCAAATGGATTTTTCATTAATTACTGTTACGTTTTCTGAAAATTGACGTCAGTAATATTTACATGCTTGAAAAAAACAGCTACACACAAAATGAAATAATCATGTAGAAAGCACGATTAATACAAAATAATTAAACTTGGAGACAGTATTTAAAGCACACATACATTATATTAACTAGCTTGAGGACAGATTTTCAAAGCATTACCTGAACAAAAAAAAAATATTATTTTACTTATATTAATTAGAACCAAACAAAGACACAGCATTATGTTTTAACAGCATCGAGGGAGACGAGCCAAAGGAACTTGTTGTGCTCTCTTTGGATTGAAGGTGCTGAAGGTGCTTTTTTTATATATAAAACTAAGTTAAGTTGCTCTTTTGCTAGAGTTCAATAAACAACAAACGCTTATTAATCCAAACTGTAATGCTTTTATCACAGGAGAACACGATCTGGAATCCCAATGAAAGTGAATACCAGTGAAATTATATTTTAAACAGTGCTTTGGGATTTCATTCAAACCCTGAAACGACTATTGCAATTTGTTTACATCTTAAATTCAGTCAACTTTTGCTAAAAGCATCAGTCTGCTGGGTTTTATTGTAGAACCGTTTGTCTGATTTTAAATAAGTGTATTTTTAGTACTACACATACTGAATATTTTTGGATTGAGTGTTTAACATTTGAATAATGCAATACCTGCTGTATTTCTCAATGTACAATAGTTCATAATGACTAAATTCACAAGGTTTGTATTATCTGTTATTATAACTTTTTTACATCATGAATGGCATTTACAACTTTACATAGATTTTTTCATGAAACATTTATCATGCGTTTGTGTTACTTTTCGTTTCTTTCTATTAAAACTGTTTTTCCATTGTTTAGTTATGGATAAGCTACAAAAGTAAACATAAATCTACATTGAGTTAAAAGTAAAGATATAAAAAATAAAACCAATTGTGCAGCAAAGTCCTGTGACACAGCGCTATTTGTGTTGATTGTGAAACCGCAAGGCCCCTGCCTCACAGTGTGGTTAACTGACCATGTGAGCAGAGAGCCTCACAGTGATGTGACACAATGCTCTGAAGCACATCGCTGTGACCACACTGTGTACATTCTCAGTGCTGTAGCTCATTAGTGGTTAATGTGACTCTTGCTGCAGGGCTGAGATAATGCTGCTATGACCCACTTCCAGATAAAACACCACTATAGTCTCACTCTGCTAAAGACCATATTTAACTTCCTCAACCCCTAACGACTAAATAGTAAAACAAAAGTCTGTGAAGAAAATATTTATTTTAAATTACAATCAACTAAAAAAGAAAGAATGAAAGAATGAAAGAAAGCACTTGGAATCAACAATGCTAACTTGTAGGTTCGAAAGTTATTATTATGTGTCTAATTACCAACATTAAGCAAACACTCATGCAAACTGAATGGAGTGAACCACACAGTATTAACCTGATGTTTGGATTTACATATGAATTGTCAAAAGGGAAAACTAATACCTACCTTTAACTTTAGGGTGGAAAATATCTGATACAGTAGTGTGCATGTTTATTTGAAAACCTGAAAATTTATCATTTATATTCTTATATATTCTTATATACCTACCTGCATGAAAATGGCTGTGAGAATTTCAATTTCAGTTGTATGGAAACAATAGGCACTCGTACGGTGTCCATATTAGGACATCGTCACTTCTCACGTCTCAGCGTCAGTTATCAGGAATTTCTTTGTCATGGATCATTTATTATTATTATTATTTGTTCATTTAGCAGACACCTTATCCAAGGCGACTTACAGAGACTAGGGTGTGTGAACTATGCATCAGCTGCAGAGTCACTTATAATTACGTCTCACCCGAAAGACGGAGCACAAGGAGGTTAAGTGACTTGCTCAGGGTCACACAATGAATCAGTGGCTGAGATGGGATTTGAACCCGGGACCTCCTGGTTACAAGCCCTTTTCTTTAACCACTGGACTACACAGCCTCCTTAAGTTATGTGTACTGTTGATTTTTTTTTGCTTTTGTGGATAGTTTAATCTTCTGTTTTGCAATGCATTAATATAACAAATAAATAAAAGGTAATTTAATTATATTTCAAAATGATTAACAGATACAAGGATGTTCAATTTCAAAGTACGGGGTTGGTTATCTGTATATGAAATAATGAAATAGTGTATTGAGGGGATGTCTTGTGGTTTATAAGCTCCAGCCTCCCTCTTTACACACAGCACTACTGTTTGCTGTACCGTTGTTTGATAGATTCTGCTTTGCAGGTTCAATATGCTGTGATACAGAGAAGAAGTGATCCTGTGAATATAATTTCTAATTGGTAAGTGTTCTGTGTTTTCAAGTTTGTGTTTTCTGCTCCAGCCACAGAGATGTCATGCTCAATTCTATTTGGAGTCCATGTTGTGTACTGGAATGTGATCCACGGATCAAAAGGTTATGTTAGCATGAATTAAAACACACAGCAGACTTGCTTATGAAGGACCTTGTAAACCCATGCTGATAGCTGAAGATACTGAATGTGCACACAGGTTAGTTTAGGTGTCACTGCAAACACTGACCTGCACATGTACAGCTATGGCAAAAAATTTTGAATCACCTTGAATTTTAGGATTGAGAATTCATTAAAAAAAAAACTATATGAATATAATGTATATCTTTTATTTAAGATCATGTAATCAAAGAAACTACAAAATTATATCACAAAAGTCTACCGGAAGCCATAATAGTAGTACAGTATTTCATGTTAGATTTTGAAACGTCAGAGCTTTCTATTTTTGTCAGTTTTTCATTAAGTATATGTGAAACTACAAAGTGGTTTGTAATTCAATATGTTAACTTAATATTATTCATCAGGTTTCATTCGACTTTATGAAGCAGCATTTGTTAATTCTGGATGCCAGTACAGTGCTGACACTCCTACAATTATATTAAGGGATTTTTCGTGTAAATGTATAAAGAAAAAAGGGAGTGTATATTTTAGCACTAGGACAACAAGTCCATGTACGGAATTAAAATGAAAGGACATAGAATAGTCATTTTTTTAACAATTTAATTTATTTAAAAGCAAACAAATTGGTCGTTCTAAATCAAATAAATAATCGGTATAAATGCAACAGTTGGAATATACGTTTTGAAAACATGAAGGTATAAATGCAACAATTGGAATATACGTTTTGAAAACATTCAGCAGGGAAAATGGTTGATTTTCGTTTCATTTCGCAGTACGTCTGAAGATTCCATGGTAAAAACAGTCGTGATGCATTGTTGGTAGTGGCAAGAATGCATGCTCACAGGAACGTAAATTGTAAGACAAATTGCGCTACTGAGTCGACCCTTTTCTAGTGAGACCAGGTTGTTAAGGAAGAGGGACAGCATTTTTCTTTCTAGACCTAATGGACAAAAAGCTACCGGATCTGGGATCCATGTGATCCGGCACATTCATGCAAGTGTTAGGATACTCTATAAACATGTTGTCGAGGATGTCAATGCTTATAAGAGATAACTTTATTACAAACAGCTTGAGTTACAGTATTGCAGTTTTTCTAGTTATGTTTTGCTGTAGCCTGTTTAATAATACCCATATATCACTGTGTGTAACACCCTTTATAATGCATTTATAGAAGCCTTACCTTTAAGTTCCTCAAAAGAAACTGATATTTTCTCCTAAGACCTGATAGAGGTTTATTTATTAAAATACCGTACACTATAATAGCTCAACAGTTTCATGTAATTGATTCTATTTTTACATTTTACATTTTTACACCCATAATATACGTCAAGTTGAGCACAGAAGACACTGTTTTGAATATGTGTTATGGATATTAAAATGTTAAATACATGTATTCAGAAACAATGATTTAAATTTTAAAACTGTTCTCATGTCAAATTATGTTAAATAGTTTGTAATGAGTGACAGTTTTCAATGTATCATCACAAATATTCTCTCAAAGTCTTTAGGACACGGGTGCTTTCCACAGCATTTTATGCTACAAATTATTGCATGATTATTTATTTAAATGACAGATTATCTTTCAGGCAGTGGTATTTATTAAATCTGGATTAAATCTGGTAGTGCACTTCTGAAACTTTTTTTTTTCATTTTTACTTAACATGGAAAGTAGAAAATATCTTGGTAACACTTGACATTAAATGTCTCTAATTCCTGTGTATTTGCATTGCAGTTGCATAGTATGTATATGTGTATTTACACATGCTTACAATGGTCGTTATAATGTAATTAATACATATTGTTGCACAATATATGTAAATATACAAGTTCCTAATATACATTAATGATTTAGATTCTGGTATAGTAAGCAAACTTGTTAAATTTGCAGACGACACAAAAATAGGAGGCATGGCAAACACTGTTGCAGCAGCAAAGGTCATTCAAAATGATCTAGACAGCATTCAGAACTGGACAGACACATGGTAAATGACATTTAATAGAGAAAAGTGTAAAGTACTGCATGCAGGCAATAAAAATGTGCTAAACGTTCTTGTGTTCTTATGGGGTTAGGGTTATATCCTGCACAATGTACACACTGAGTACATTGTAGCTATGCATAATAATATTGTGACCGTATGTAAGTACACATGTATTTATTAAGTAACTACCATGTAAACACACTGTCAGTAGAGACACTTAATGTTACCAAATTCTTCAAGCAGATTTATACTGTACCTTTGAAAATGATTCATAAACCAGCTCTTACACACTACTGGGGGACATGTAGAAAATTCTGTTTTGGAATCCTTGTCAATTAAGGTAACACTTTAGGGATCCGATATAAGTGATAATAAACAATCTATAAAACGTGGTAATAATTATGATATTAAGAATTATAGAATATGATTGGATAGACTATTATTATACATTTATGTGAATGTTTTTGCGTTGCTATTGTTTATAATCACTTATAACGGATAACGTCTGTCTGCCTATCTTTTCAGGTATGTTTGTCTTTCTATGCCTGTCTTTATATGTCAGTTTCACCAATTGTTTGGGGCTGCATTGTTTTTACAATACAGTTATTATACACGTTTGCCGTTGGGTGTGTGTGTTTTTTTTCAGCTTTTTTTTGCTATTGTTTATAACCACTTATAACAGATCCCTAAACTAAAGTATTACTGAAATTTTTATTGTAGCCTAGGAAGGCTTTCAGAATGAACCATTTAGTATGTCATCTCCAGCAGAAACACACTATATATATATATATATATATATATATATATATATATATATATATATATATATATATATATATATATAGTAACTTTTGACTAGAGATATTTATCAATATTAATTTATAGAAATTAGGACAAGAGTACAAGTAACTGTTAGTGCCTGAAAATATTATAGAAAGATGAAGAAACCAAAAGCTGGAGGGTAGTCTAGACATATTGAAAACAAGTTCATTAACATGTTATAACATGTCTGTGTATTAACAGGATCACTGGTTTTAACACTAGAAGGACCGGAGATATACTCATACCTAGAAGCCCTGTATTCAAAACACTGTAAATAGAATATCGAACGGAGAAACAGTCGGATGTAATTAGTTTTTTTTTATTTTATTTTTATTGAGTACTTCACAAACATCTGAACAACCAAAGTGCATATATATATATATATATATATATATATATATATATATATACACATTTGTTTTGATTTGTAAAATAAATGTTCATATATATATGTATATGAACATTTATTTTACAAATCAAAACAAGAAAATGTAAATAAATAAACATCTGAACAGACATCGGTTTACAACATAACTATTTATAAAACTGAAAGGATAGCAATACATTTTTGACTTTTCAACAACAATCGGTTTACTATCAGATGAGCAACTGAACAACGTAGATAAATAAACTTTTTTCGACAACTCCATATTTGGTTGCGTTGTAAAACTCCACAGTCTCTGGTATTTATTTTCACTAGGCTCGACGCTAATTGACGAGAAGGAGTTAGATCATTTTGAGTGCTGAGTGCTGGCACTCTGCTATAGGAAGTGCCGTGAGTGCCGGCACTCTGCTACTGGAAGTGGCGAGTGGCCAGCGGTGTCCTGGGACACTGCCGTGAGTGTCCTGCATAGGATTGTATTTACTTTGTGAGTGGTCTGCGCTGTCCTGTACTCCGTGAAACTCACGGTATTAATTATTGTTGTTGTTGTTATGATTAGCATTAATAATTACGTATGGAATTATTTGGGGTGGTATGCATATATTGTCAGACTTTAACAAGATAATTATAATTTGCTTCTGGCTTGTAGTACGTGCTGCCTGAGATAAGATTCTATTATACTGCGTAAGTGGCCTGCATAGGATTGTATTGTACTTTGTGAGTGGACTGCGGAGTCCTATTATTATTATTATTTTTATTTTTATTATTATTATTATTAGAGTTCTCTGCAGAGCAATTGAAAGAGGAAGTGGGGATACAAATCTCCTTGTACTTGGACTGAGCTGTTTTTTCTAATGGTCTGTCTGTGTATGTGTGCAAGGAAAGTCAAGCTTAAGAAATATGTGTAAATGTGTGTTTGCTCAGCAACAGGAGATGTGGGGCACATGTAATACAAAGGCTGGAAGAGATGAAGAGGTCATGTATATAAGCATGGAAGCTGCAACTTAACAACATGCATCTTTAGGGATGTCTCTCCAAGTATCTGTCTGTAATCAATACAATAAAATGCATTAAGCTTTGGGATTGCCAGTACACAATTAATAATATATATATATATATATATATATATATATATATATATATATATATATATATATATATATATATATATATATATATATATATATATATGTTATTAATTATATATATCCAATATAAAAAAATAGAAAATAACAAAATAAAAAAGGAGGAAGGGGCTTCTCCAGATGAATGGCACGGGGATGGGTTTCCAGGGCATTCCAAGACATCTATCAGCTTTGTATCTGCATAGACCTTATGCTTCTGAAGGATTTTGATAGTAACCTGTAATGCAAAACAGTCATTAGAAAAATCATAGTTTGTTTCTGGTCATTAAGAGACTGTCCGTGACTACATAGCCCTGGCAGATCCTCCTCTGTCACAAGACTCTGGAGCTAAAATAAAGCTTCACGTATATGTGTAACTGGGAGAAACTGTAGTATACTGAAGTTTGAATCTGAAAGTTCTCAGCATGACACAAACTTCATACAACTGTACAAAACAGACCTTATTGAGTGATTCACTTCTGTTAATGTTTGTTCTATTATTGTAACAGGAACTCCATAAATGTGTTTGTATGATGAGGTCTTACCTCTGGACCAAGAACATCCAGGACTAATGATGTTTTAGGAAGGCTAGTACAGACACCCATCACCTTCTTGATGTGATCTAATAAAGCAGTTGTCTGAAGAGGTGAAACAATGATGTGTAGGTTATTAATAAAGGCATCCATACCACATAAAAATATCACTGTAAAATTAATGACTTACCACATTTTCATCAAAAATACACATTCTTGTTTTCAATTTTTGCTTTAATTCTGCCATGTATGTAGGATTAGTAAAAAGAAACATCCTGTTGGACTTTTTATTTCCTTGAATTATGGCATTCCCCAAATCATGCATTCCAGAAAATATATCACAATCACAACATGAGAAAATACAGACATTGATCAAAACAGGAGGAAATACATACAGACACTAAATACAAATATATATTTACATAGTTATACACTTTCCATGAATATGTACGGTAGTGAAATGTAAATTTATTGACATGTTTCTACATCAATGGAACTGCCATCGACACTGGTGGTATCTTCATGTTCTGCCAAGGATTCGGATACAGTTTCACAGAGCACCTCATGTTTTTCTTGGTATATCCACCACATTGACAAGTATCTGTGCACACAGAATGACATTTTCTTACTTCCCTTGCACTGGCAGTACCATTGCCCTGTTTTTGTGTCAGATGTGACCTTAGTCCATCCAAAACGACACCAGTAGTCTTGTTTACCAGTGTAAACTGAAAAATAAAAAAATCTTTCTGAAAAGCCATGGGCATCATAAAGCACTGGATAAACTGCACAAGCACCTTCAATTGAGGCTTGAGATGCCATGCCTGCACACTCATCCTTCCAAAAGTTAGATATTAATCCTTTGCTCAGAAGACTGTCAAGGGACTGCTGGCATAATTGATTTGGAGGTGAATGCACCGTTCTTTGAAGATGGCAGCATTCCATTCCTGGATTGCCACTCCTATTAGCAAGAGCCATGAACTCTCTGCATTCTTCAAGTTCACAATCTAGAATTTGTGCTGTAAAAGATTTTCATCCGTGAACTGGTGCCCTTGGACCACTTTGTGCTTTTCCTGGGAAGTATATTCCTTTCAGCACATCTACACAAAAAATTGGGTCCTTGCCAGAGCCACGTTGGTGTGCAGCATGGCGTCGTAATGATGTGTGACAAGTGAATGTGGATTTGCACACAATGCACTGTGTGGTTTGCAATGATGGGGGTCCAGATGCACTTTTCAATTCAGGGACATACACTGGGATTTGTTCATCTTTCTTTGATGTATCTAATAAAAATAAACAACAACAAAAAAAAACACATAATAAAATATGCTTTTCCTAATTATACATATACTTAATGAAACAATTTCATATTGAAATACAGTCTTGCATCGAACAATAATAACTTTGATCTGAAACACAGTGGAAACAATAATTACCGTGAAATATAATACTGTAGTCTAAAATACCTGTACTTGTACATTAAGTAGGAATTCATTTTTTGGGCTTGTTTTTTATAACACATTTTTTTTAAATTAGCACTTTGGTTTTGTAAATAACACCACTGGTAACCTCGCTCCATTTTGAGGTTTCTCCTCTAATCAGAACTTTCTCTTTTCTACATGTTAACCACTCCCTAATCCATGTGCATGCATTTCCTTGAATCCCTACTGCGTTCAGTTTGAGAATTAATCTTTTTATGCAGGACTTTGTCAAAAGCTTTCTGGAAATCTAAATAAACCATGTCGATGTTGCATCCTCAAAAAATCAAGCAGGTTAGTTAGACATGATCTCCATTTCCTAAAACCATGCTGACTGTCTCCCAGGATACTGTTACCATATAGGTAATTTTCCATTTTGGATCTTATTACAGTTTCCATAAGTTTACATATAATAGAAGTCAGGCTTATTGGGCTGTAGTTACCTGGTTCAGTTTTGTCTCCCTTTTTGTGGATTGGTATTATGTTTGCAATTTTCCAGTCTGTCGGTACAACCCCTGTGTCAAGAGATTGTTGCATGATCTTGGTTAGCGGTTTGTAAATAACTTCTTTCATTTCTTTGAGTACTATTGGGAGGATCTCATCTGGCCCAGGGGATTTGTTTATTTTAAGAGCTCCTAGTCCCTTTAACACTTCTGCCTCTGTTATGCTAAAGCTATTTAAAACTGGATAGGAACAGGTCGACATGTGGGGCATGTTGTCCGTGTCCTCCTTTGTAAAAACCTGTGAAAAGTAATCATTTAATATATTTGCTATTTTTTTTTCTTCGTCTATGATTTTGCCATTTGTGTCTCTTAGACATTTAACCTCCTCTTTGAATGTTCTCTTGCTGTTATAATATTGGAAAAACATTTTGGAATTGGTTTTAGCCCCCTTAGCAGTACTGATTTATATCTCTCTCTTGGCCATTCTAACTTCCTTTTTGACTTGTGTTTGCAGTTCTAAGTACTCTTTCTGTGTACTTTGTTTTTGGTCCCTTTTAAATGCTCTGTAAAGTGCCTTTTTTTGCTGAATGTTTTTTTAATTGATCTATTAAACCATTTTGTCCATTTTGTTTCAGATTTAGATTTGTCTACTTTTGGGATGTAATTGTTTTGCGCATCTAGTATTACATTTTTAAAAAACAGCCATCCTTTTTCTGTGGATGTTCTATTTTACTCCAATCTACTTCTGTTAGTCTCTGTTTCAAACCTTCATAATTTGCTTTTCTATAATTGTAAACCTTAGCTTTAGTCATTACTTTTGGGGTTTTAAAAAATACTTCAAATGAGACCATGTTGTGGTCTGAGTTTGCCAATGGCTCTCTGACCTCTGTTTTAGTTATTCTGTCTTCATTATTTGAAAAGACTAAATCAAGGCATGCCTCCCCTCTAGTCGGTGCCTTGACAAATTGCATTAGGAAGCAGTCATTTGTCATTTCCATCATTTCAATTTCATCCATCGTGCCCCCATCGAGTTTTCCCCTTTTATATGGGGGAAGTTGAAATCCCCCATTAGTATGGCTTCTCCTTTTCTACACGCATTTCGAATGTCATTGTATAACAGATTATTTTGCTCAGCGTCTGAATTTGGCGGTCTATAGCATGCTCCTATTATTATGCCCTTTGATTTTTTGTCCATTATTCTGACCCATATTGATTCTGCATTGTTTTCTTTGTCCTGATTTAACACCTGGGCTTCAAGACTATTTCTTATGTATAGCGCTACCCCTCCGCCTCTTCTGTCCTGCCTGTCTTTCCTATACAGTTTGTACCCACTAATATTATATTCGTCTCCATCACTCTCAGACAACCAAGTATCTGTAACACCTATCACATCATAGTTACTTGTGAGTGCAGTAGCTTCAAGTTCTAACATTTTGTTTCTGAGACTTCTAGCATTAAGATAAATACATTTAATAGTTGTCTTACCTGAGTTGTTGCCCTTGTTTTGATGTAGTCTCCCTTCTGTTTTTTTGTTTTCTCCCCTCTTCATTTCTAGTTTAAATGCTTCTGGACCTCTTCAAGGATCCTTTCTCCGAGTAGATTGGTTCCCTTTCTGTTTAAGTGCAGTCCATCCCACCTATATAAATAGTCCTTGTTGTAGAATGTGCTCCAATGTTCAAGAAAGGTGAAGCCTTCTTGTGTGCACCACAATTTCAGCCATGCATTTTGATTTTGTATTTCCAGCTGTCCATATGGTCCTTTGCAAGGCGCCGGCAGTATCCCAGAGAATACCACAGTTTTGGTCTTGTCTTTTAATTTCCTTCCTAGCTCTCTGAATTTGTTTTGCAGGGATCTTGGTCTGTCTCTTCCAATGTTGTTTGTACCTATGTGGATGACTACTACCGGGTCGTCTCCTGTTCGTTCTAGGAGCCTGTCCACATTCTCAGTGATGTGCTTGACTGAGGCTCCTGGAAGGCAGCACACTGTTGTAGTAAGGGGGTCCAAACTGTGAACTGAACTTGCTGTGTTTCTCAATATGGAGTCCCCAACGATCATGACCTCCCTTTTTTTTGCTGCCTGGCCAGCACTGTTTATATGGTCCTGGATGTTGTTCCTTTCATTCTCGTGATGTTGGTTTTGGTCATCTAAATGTTGAAGTGGCTCAAATTTGTTGGATGTCTGGATTTCTGGTGGTTGTGTTTGACAAAGTTTCTTTTTTTCTCTGCTTCTGCCTATCTCAACCCAGCTGTTTCGACTTTCTTCCATCTCCGTGGTGGCTTTCAGTCTGCTAGGGGTGCAGACTTCCATGAATTGTGGGTGTGTCAGCTCCTCAAGCTCCTGTTGCTGTCTCATTTCCTGCAGCTCTTTTTTTTGGGGGGGGGAAGTTTAGTTTAGCTTCTGCAGCTGTCAACCTGCTTTCAAACTGCTTCTAACTGCGTTGTCCACGACTTTACTTCTCTCATGATGTCGCTTCCACACGCTGTTGCTGGGAAGACTGTCTACCTTTTATATAATGGCTCTCAAAAGTATTCACCCCCCTTGGACTTTTCCACATTTTATTGTGTTACAACATGGAATCAAAATGGATTTAATTAGGAGTTTTTGCCACTGATCAACACAAATAAAGTCCATAATGTCAAAGTGAAAAATAAAATCTACAAATTGTTCTAAATTAATTACAAATACAAAACAGAAAATAATTGATTGCATAAGTATTCACCCCCTTGAGTCAATATTTGGTAGAGGCACCTTTGGCAGCAATTACAGCCATTAGTCTATTTGGATAAGTCCTACCAGCTTTGCACATCTGGACACTGCAATTTTTGCCCATTCTTTGCAAAATTGCTCAAGCTCCATCAAGTTGGATGGGGACATTTGGTGAACAGCAATTTTCAACTCTTTCCACATATTCTCAATTGGATTGAGGTCTGGGCTTTGACTGGGCCACACCAGGACATTGACCTTTTTGTTTTTAAGCCACTCCAGTGTGGCTTTGGCTGTATGTTTGGGGTCATTGTCCTGCTGGAAGATGAATCTTCTCCCAAGTCCCAGGTCTCTTGCAGATTTCAGCAGGTTTTCCTCCAGGATTTCTCTGTACTTTGCTGCATCCATTTTGCCCTCTATCTTCACAAGCTTTTCAGGCCCTGACGCAGAGAAGCTGTCACCACCATGCTTCACGGTAGGGATGGTGTTCTCAGGATGATGTGTGGTGTTAGGCTTGCGCCAAACATAACGCTTAGCGTTGAGGCCAAAAAGCTCTTTTTTGGTATTATCAGATCATAGAATCTTCTTCCACTTGGTCTCAGAGTCTCCCACATGACTTCTGGCAAACTCTAGCTGAGATTTGATGTGAGTTTTTTTCAACAATGGCTTTCTTTTTGCCACTGTCCCATAAAGGCCAGTTTTGTGAAGCACCCGGGCTATTGTTGCCGTATGCACAGTGTCTCTCAGCTCAGCTGTGGAAGACTGTAACTGCCATAGGCCTCTTGGTGGCCTCCCTAACTAGTGCCCTTCTCGCCCGGATACTCAGTTTTTGAGGACGGCCTGTTTTAGACAGATTCAGTTGTGCCATATTCTCTCCACTTCTTAATAATGGACTTTACTGTGCTCTGGGGGATAGTCAATGCCTTGGAAATGTTCTTATATCCTACCCCTGATTGGTGCTTTTGAAGAACCTTATTCCGGATTTGTTTTGAATGTTCCTTTGTCTTTATGATGAAGTTTTTGTTAGGAAATGTACTAACCAACTGTGGGACCTCCCAGAGACAGGTGTATTTAACCTGAAATCATGTGAAACACCTTAATTGCACACAGGTGGACTCCATTCAACTAATTATGTGACTTCTAAAGACAATTGGTTGCACCAGAGCTTATTTAGCAAAGGGGGTGAATACTTATGCAATCAATTATTTTCTGTTTTATATTTGTAATTAATTTAGAACAATTTGTAGATTTATTTTTCACTTTGACATTATTGACTTTTTTGTGTTGATCAGTGGAAAAAACTCCTAATTAAATCCATTTTGATTCCATGTTGTAACACAATAAAATGTGGAAAAGTCCAAGGGGGGTGAATACTTTTGAAAGCCACTGTATAATGTTACTTAACATGTATTGAAATAATATTTATATACTCACATATTTTTTTAAGATAAAATAATTGCCAGATACATATTTTAATACAGAATCAGTTGTTTATTAACCTATTTCATGTTATTTCTATTAAGTTAAGTATTTAGTGTAAGAGGTTTTTAATAACAGGCTACTTTATTAATAGGTCACAGCTGCTGAGTTGGCTAATGTACAGTGCCTTGCGAAAGTATTCGGCCCCCTTGAACTTTGCGACCTTTTGCCACATTTCAGGCTTCAAACATAAAGATATGAAACTGTAATTTTTTGTGAAGAATCAACAACAAGTGGGACACAATCATGAAGTGGAACGAAATTTATTGGATATTTCAAATTTTTTTAACAAAAAAAAAACTGAAAAATTGGGCGTGCAAAATTATTCAGCCCCTTTACTTTCAGTGCAGCAAACTCTCTCCAGAAGTTCAGTGAGGATCTCTTAATGATCCAATGTTGACCTAAATGACTAATGATGATAAATAGAATCCACCTGTGTGTAATCAAGTCTCCGTATAAATGCACCTGCACTGTGATAGTCTCAGAGGTCCGTTTAAAGCGCAGAGCATCATGAAGAACAAGGAACACACCAGGCAGGTCCGAGATACTGTTGTGGAGAAGTTTAAAGCCGGATTTGGATACAAAAAGATTTCCCAAGCTTTAAACATCCCAAGGAGCACTGTGCAAGCGATAATATTGAAATGGAAGGAGTATCAGACCACTGCAAATCTACCAAGACCTGGCCGTCCCTCTAAACTTTCAGCTCATACAAGGAGAAGACTGATCAGAGATGCAGCCAAGAGGCCCATGATCACTCTGGATGAACTGCAGAGATCTACAGCTGAGGTGGGAGACTCTGTCCATAGGACAACAATCAGTCGTATACTGCACAAATCTGGCCTTTATGGAAGAGTGGCAAGAAGAAAGCCTTCTTAAAGATATCCATAAAAAGTGTCGTTTACAGTTTGCCACAAGCCACCTGGGAGACACACCAAACATGTGAAAGAAGGTGCTCTGGTCAGATGAAACCAAAATCGAACTTTTTGGCAACAATGCAAAACGTTATGTTTGGCGTAAAAGTAACACAGCTCATCACCCTGAACACACCATCCCCACTGTCAAACATGGTGGTGGCAGCATCATGGTTTGGGCCTGCTTTTCTTCAGCAGGAACAGGGAAGATGGTTAAAATTGATGGGAAGATGGATGGAGCCAAATACAGGACCATTCTGGAAGAAAACCTGATGGAGTCTGCAAAAGACCTGAGACTGGGACGGAGATTTGTCTTCCAACAAGACAATGATCCAAAACATAAAGCAAAATCTACAATGGAATGGTTCACAAATAAACATATCCAGGTGTTAGAATGGCCAAGTCAAAGTCCAGACCTGAATCCAATTCGAGAATCTGTGGAAAGAACTGAAAACTGCTGTTCACAAATGCTCTCCATCCAACCTCACTGAGCTCGAGCTGTTTTGCAAGGAGGAATGGGCAAAAATTTCAGTCTCTCGATGTGCAAAACTGATAGAGACATACCCCAAGCGACTTACAGCTGTAATCGCAGCAAAAGGTAGCGCTACAAAGTATTAACTTAAGGGGGCTGAATAATTTTGCACGCCCAATTTTTCAGTTTTTTATTTGTTAAAAAAGTTTGAAATATCCAATAAATTTCGTTCCACTTCATGATTTTGTCCCACTTGTTGTTGATTCTTCACAAAAAATTACAGTTTCATATCTTTATGTTTGAAGCCTGAAATGTGGCAAAAGGTCGCAAAGTTCAAGGGGGCCGAATACTTTCGCAAGGCACTGTATACCACACAGTGAAGCACAACTTGAGCTACAACAGTACAGACTGTGCTTTGAAACTGGCACAGAAAAGGTTTAGTGATTCATACATCTGTAAAAGACTTGCCTGTGGGAGAACAAAATCAGAGTCACTTGTGAAGGATGTGCTTGCCCCAAAAGCAGTAGGTGACATCATCCCGACCTTATCATCCACCAATGGGAATGAGAAGCCACTTTCCTTTTCCATATAAACGGATGCTTCAAATCAAGGGAACAGGAAAATGTTTCCTATTGCAGTCCAGTTCTTCACTCCTTAGGATGGTGTAGCAAATAAAATGACTGATTTTGTGGAAAATCCAGATGAATCTGCAGATGGCATTGTGAAATGCATCACCAGCTCACTGGAGAGGTTTGGATTATCTCAGAACTCAGTTTCAGCTTTTAGTGGTGACAACACACATGTCAACTATGGTGTCCATCGCAAAAAAAATGGAGCGACAGCCAAAACAGGTGTTCAGTAGAGCTTATCAAAAGTGAGCTCCTTGTGAGCCTCAATTTTGATGTGGGGTCTGCAGACTTCCACTCCTTGATCATGGAGGACAAACCTCTCCTTGCTCCTGCAAGAAGCAACCAAAAATATGCATGGAAAAGGAAATAAAGAACTTAATGGCTGCCAATAAAGATTCAATATGTGTTGGTACCACCCATGTTTGGAGACAACAGCAATGTTATTAGCTCATCATAAGCAATTTGTAAACCAGTAATAATTTCTGCTTTACTAACAATTTCTAAATGCACATATCTTAGTCATTTTGACAACCAATTCTGATTCTGTAAAGACTTACAAACTGAGGCTGAGAATTTAGCAGAATTTGTATATGCAGAGAGTTTACGAAGATCAATATATCTTTTTTTATTTATCTTTAGTTTTATGCAGCAAATTAATTCTGGCATGTGACATCCTGTCAGCAGAAATTTGCATGTCCACTGCTTAATTTGAAATGTGCAATAGCTTTTTGGTATTTATTTTAAAGAGGAAATTTATTTTAAAGGGAACTTGTAATTCCACATAGTTCTAGGTTTTTCATTGATATTTGTTTGTATTGAATGTGTGTGAAATCCTGACATTTGTTTGAAATGCCAAGAATCTACAAAAGTGCCCTGGAACTAACGTTATATATAATAAATGTTTTTGGCCAATAGAAAACGTAAAAAGCCTATGATGCTTTCATTTGTCAAAAGATCTTAAAATACATTAACTAATAATTATGTTTTAAGAGGTCTACTGTATCTGTGATAGTAAAAAAATAAAAATGTGGGGTGGGGGGCATGGGTGTTGTGTGGCATTGCGTTAGGGTCTGTTCCTTAGTTTTGAGGTCATGAGGTGGCAACCCCAGCGGCAAGCCAGCTTTCAGCATGAATTATTATTATTATTATTTATTTCTTAGCAGACGCCCTTATCCAGGGCGACTTACAATCGTAAGCAAATACATTTCAAGTGTTACAATACAAGTAATACAATAAGAGCAAGAAATACAATAACTTTTGTTCAAGCAAAGTACAAGTGTGACAAACCACAATTCAATAATACAGCAGATAATAGTGATAGTTACATCAGGATATGATTAAATAGTGATAGTTACATCAGGATGTGATTAAATACAAAGTACTACAGGTTAAACACTTGGCAGATTACAGTATTCTGAAGTACAGGATTAAATGCAGTAAAACAGGGGGCAGATAAGAGCAAAATAAAGCACATTTACATGAAGGGTGATTGTGTCCCAGGATACAAACAGAGGAGTTCTACAGGTGCTCTTTGAAGAGGTGAGTCTTGAGGAGGCGCCGGAATGTGGTCAGGGACTGGGCAGTCCTGACATCTGTAGGAAGGTCATTCCACCACTGCGGAGCAAGGGTGGAGAAGGAGCAGGCTCTGGAGGCAGGGGAGCGTAGCGGAGGTAGAGCCAGTCTTCTAGTGCAGGCGGAGCGGAGAGGTCGAGTGGGGGTGTAGGGAGAGATGAGAGTCTGGAGGTAGCTGGGTGCAGTCTGGTCAAAGCATCTGTAGGCTAGTACAAGAGTCTTGAACTGGATGCGAGCGGTGATCGGGAGCCAGTGGAGTGAGCGGAGTAGTGGAGTAGCGTGGGCGAAGCGAGGCAGAGAGAACACCAGGCGGGCAGCAGAGTTCTGGATGAGCTGGAGCGGACGGGTGGCGGACGCAGGGAGGCCAGCCAGGAGGGAGTTGCAGTAGTCTAGGCGGGAGAGTACCAGGGCCTGGACCAGGAGCTGGGTAGCATAGTTGGTGAGGAAGGGTCGGATTCTTCGGATGTTGCTCAGGAAGAATCGGCAAGTGCGTGCCAGAGTGGAGATGTGCTGGGAATAAGAGAGGCAGGGGTCCAGGGTGACTCCAAGGTTCTTAGCTGAGGAAGAGGGAGAGAGTGTGGTAGATTCCAGAGGAACAGAGATAGATAGATCAGAGGAGGGGGAGGAGGAGGGAAAGAAAAGGAGGTCAGATTTAGAGAGGTTGAGTTTGAGGTGATGCAAGTGCATCCAGGAGGAAATAGCAGACAGACAGGTAGAGAGAGATACGGGAGGAGATGGTGGAGTCAGAGGTGGGGAAGGAGAGGAAAATCTGAGCATCATCAGCATAGAAATGGTATGAGAAACCATAGGATGCGATGAGGGGGCCCAGGGAGCGGGTGTAGAGAGAGAACAGGAGAGGACCCAAGACTGACCCTTGGGGGACTCCAGTTAAGAGAGGGTGAGGTGTGGAGGTTGCTCCACGCCAGGTTACCTGGTAAGTGCGGTTGGAGAGGTAGGAGGAGAACCAGGCCAGAGCAGTGCCAGAGATCCCCAGGTCAGCAAGAGATGATAGTAGAATAGAGTGATCAACAGTGTCAAAGGCAGCAGAGAGGTCGAGGAGAATTAGGACAGAGGAGAGAGAGGAATGTTAGGGAAATACAACTAACTCAAAAAAGAGGGAGATCTTCCAGTGAGTGACGGTTTTATACCCTCGGTAGGCGGGACCAAGTGCGTCATCACAGGAAGGGGCCTTCGGCAGCTCTGATATAGAGAGCTCAGCATTACCTACCTCAAGGGCAGGAATATCCCATACATAATGTTGGTTTGAAAGGGAACTTTTTGGTGCTTGGTGCATCTAAATACATAACCATTACTTGAACAAGATGTCATTTTGATAGGTATGAGTGAAAGCAGCTGCTTTACGATAACACTTTTAATTTTAAATATTGCACAGTTAACAACCTAAATATTTTAAATGTAGACAAATATTGCTACCTGACGTATTTGCACCCTTCATTTGATTAAAATACTGTAACTGTTTTGTAATTGTTAATGTGGATTGCGACATTGCTTCTGGCTGCCAGAGTAATGAACAGCAATGCTCATTTGTATATAATGCACACACACATTGTCATTGGTAAATGTCAGTACATTTGCCAGTATATCATATATGTGACCGTTTACATTTACTACAAACAATCTCTTAAGATTATACTTAGGGCTTCTGATTTTCGGTTTTAACCGATAAAACCTGATAAAACACCCCCGATATAAAAAAAATGAAATCGGTGGATAGCCAATAAACACCGGAAAGCACAGGAAAAACAGTGGAAATGGTTAATCAATTCATGTTGACTTTACCCTAATCCCATTAAAAAATAAAACCTACTACAAAAATAATAATAAATACATTTCCCAGTCCTGCTGGGCAATGTCCTGCCTTCCTGACTTGCATCTATCATTGATTCGTTATCAATACTTTAAACCCACCCCAACTACTGAGTTACAGCACATTCCTACATTTCTATTGGAGACTCCGCTTGCAGGATTTAAAACAAGATTACAATCAGGATGGAGGCTTATTAGCGGGATTTCAAGCTGTACTACAGTTAAGATATGGAGGATTTAAAACAAAATTGTGGTGAAATGAACAAAAATGCCTACACACAAAAACCCCAGAAGAATGACCATAGGGATTTCATTGTGGAAGACAGCAAAGGAAAGAAGGTACAACTTAAGTGTGCAAGTACTGTCAAGTTACTATACATATTTTGACAGAAAAAAAGTTAACGCATTTTGAAAAGTAACCGAAAACACTAATTTCATACATATCAAAAACGAAAGCACCGGAAAAAAACAATTTACATAAAACTCCAAAATAGCTAAAAATAAGCACCGAAAAATACAATTAATAAAACACGAATAACAGAAGCCCTAATTATACTGTTGCACTATACTGCAATTTTACAGATTATCTTAACAGCGTACATACAAAAATAATAAGAAAAATAATACTACAAAAGAAATATATACGATTGCATTTTGACTTGTTTTCTTGTTTTGATTCGATTGGGTTTATATAACATTGCTAAAACATTTGAACCGGAACCATTTTCTTGGTGCATTACGCAGTTTCAATGCTCATTACTTATCAGAGGTGACTCCAAGATTGTGGAAGAGGGGAGGCGAATGGGTGGCAGACAGATGGGCGCTTTTTTTTAACACTACCCTAACCCAGCACACACACAGGGAGAATGGCACACACAGAAAATATCATGAAAGAAACAGGTGGAAATTATTCAGGAAAAAAAACACCCACTAGCCTGGATGTTTACTTGACAAAAAACTGTTAAAATAGTTTCATCTTACAGATACCAGACAACCAGAACTTCTCTAAACGCACTGCAGTCTGAAGCAGAACATTATCCATCCATGCCTTTCTTTTAAACGCAATCAAGGGGCCTTCCACATTTTGAAGAATGGACAAACCATAGATCCTTAAGCCAAATCTATTTCTATGAACAATTGTTTTAAATATTATAAAGTGAATTAGCCTACACTTATTAATAAAGTCTGTAAGGGTTTTCTTTTTATTAAACATAATGGTTTATGTTGACTCAGAAATGTCTTCATCTAGACAATGTGGGGAAGCTATAAAAAAGGCCAACAAGATAATCAGATATATTGTGAGAAGTGTTAAATCAAGGGAAGTAATGTTAAAACTTTACAATGCATTAGTAAGACCTCACCTAGAATATTGTGTTCAGTTATGGTCACCTTGTTACAAAAAGGATATTCCTGCTCTAGAAAGAGTGCAAAGAAGAGCAACCAGAATTATCCAGAGTTAAAAGGCATGTCGTATGCAGACAGGCTAAAATAATTGAATCTATTCAGTCTTGAACAAAGAAGAATACGCGGTGATCTGATTCAAGCATTCAAAATTCTAAAGGGTATAGACAATGTCAAACCTGGGGATTTTTTTTGACCTGAAAAAAGAAACAAGGACCAGGGGTCACAAATGGAGATTTGATAAAGGGGCATTCAGAACAGAAAATAAGAGGCACTTTTTCACACAGAGAATTGTGAGGGTCTGGAACCAACTCCCCAGTAATGTTGTTGAAGTTGACACCCTGGGATCCTTCAAGAAGCTGCTTGATGAGATTCTGGGATCAATAAGCTACTAACAACCAAACGAGCAAGATGGGCTGAATGGCCTCCTCTCGTTTGTAAACTTTGTTATGTTCTTATGTTCTTATACCCCCATTTCAAAACTTGTAATTTGATGTAAATTCTAATGTCTACATGCAAATACATTTCAGGGGGCTCAGTAAGACCATATTATGTATTTTGCAAGAATGCACACTTCAATGAATCTGTTTCTACAGTGCCTGAAAAAAGATGTGAAGTGGAAGGCTTGTTAAAAACTACAGTATTATGTACTTGTTAATCACATTATTATTATTATTTATTTCTTAGCAGACACCCTTATCCAGGGCGACTTACAATTGTTACAAGATATCACATTATACATTATTTCACATTATTTTACATACAATTACCCATTTATACAGTTGGGTTTTTACTGGAACAATCTAGGTAAAGTACCTTGCTCAAGGGTACAACAGCAGTGTCCCCCACTGGGGATTGAACCCACAACCCTCCGGTCAAGAGTCCAGAGCCCTAACCACTACTCCACACTGCTGCCCTTTGCCACATTGACTGACATTATATGAATCTTAATGCAATATAAATGTCTAAATACCACTAATACGTGTCCCATTTCATCTTCAGTAATGCAGTATTACCAATACTCACTAGAAACCTGTCAGACAGTTTTCCAAGACAACACAACACATTCATCTGTTTTTTTTCAAATAGTAGTAAATCATTTATTATTATTTTTTTTCATAATACTCAACATTTTTAACGTTTACTTATTTCCAAGCAATACAGAAAATGTGCTCTTCGTAAACCGTCACACAGTAATGTAGTGAATTAGGTATACAATTTATCTAAATATAAATTGGTCTCTAGTCGCCCACTCAGGGATGTCAAAATGGAGACCATATTTAAATTCTGGATCATGTAGAACTCTGATTCTGATTCTGAACTCTTGACAATAACCAACATTCACACAACATGTCAGAAATATAAAACAATTGGTTATTTAACAATAAAAAGCTGTGCACAACTAATCTAATAATACATAACACTAAAAGCCCTGCAGTGGTCATTTTGGCAGTTTTTGGTTTTAAAATGTAATTTTCTCCAGTCGTGTAACAATATTCTCACAAAGCATGAAACGCGGGAGTGCAGAAATAAAGGAGATATATTACATTATATCTAAAAGCCCCGGGAGCAGTCACATTGACGGCCATGCAGAAAACAATTGTATCGTGATTATACAGAACAGTATTCTACTTTATTATTTTTATTTACCAGTCCGCAATGTGTTTAGCTGTAATCAAATTAGTCTCTACTCTCTGCCTGAGTGAATGACTGACAGTCTATTGTTTTCTATCAGCCTTTTGAAGGCTGGTGCCTGCTTGCCAGCTGCGCTGCTTTGGTCAGTCAGTTAGCATCTGGACTAGTGAAAATAAATACCAGAGACTACCCCTTAGTTGTATAAATAACTAAAAGGGGTGAATTGATTTGTTGTTTGTCCCTTACACACATATTCTTTAATCCTTTAACACAGTTTTGTATATTTGTCACATTTAATATAAATTCACTAGCAAGGGGACTGAGCAAAGTGGATTTCTATAATGAAGCGAGTAAAAAAAAACACCTCACTTTTCATGATCCCTGAATTAACAGAGAGCTCATGAAATAACAATGTAATAAAATGGGTTCTCTTTTCTCAGATCATGGCGAGTTCCATGGACAGCAGCATCGATACTGATACCCAGGATGAAGAAGATTCTGAGAACATACTGGAAAGATATGAACCAGCTTGTTTGGTTCCAAAGAAACCAGCAACATTGGGGACATTTCTAAATGTGGAGCCAACAGCTCTGGGTGTAAGATACACACTGTTTTTAAATATGGTGTTTGTTTTATGTTGTTAGTAAATACATGGTACTGGTGGATTAGGAGGGCACTGAGGGGACTTAGGTCTGTTACTGGTTTAGTAGGAGGGCACTGAGAGGACTTGGGTCTGGTCCTGGTGGATTAGGAGGGCACTGAGTGGACTTGGGTCTGGTCCTGGTCTAGTAGGAGGACACTGAGAGGACTTGCGACTGGTCCTGGTGAAGTTGGAGAACACTGAGAGGACTTGGGTCTAGTGGCAACCTCTCCAAATTACAATGGTATTAAATGTTAGCTAATATTCTGAAACAAAGGGGATGAGAAATGACCTGTTATATAACAAGAATATGTTTACAATGAGAAAACTATGAGATTGATGTGCATGGTTCAAATAACTAGTAAAAATAATTATGAATTGTTAATAGGATCTTAAATGAAAAATACAATTTTTGAAAGAAAGTTATAATAAGCAATATAGTCATAGTTTCAGTGTCCAGTCAGAGGGCTCAGTCTGCTTGAGATTGAGAAAACATACTGTGGAGAGTGAGCAGGCAGCCAGTAGTAGTGAGGAAATACTGCACTGAACTGTTAGAAGAATTCCCTCAACCAGGAAGGTTCATTCTGGTTTTATTATTCATCTTTCTTTCTTTTATATTTATCCATGTCACTCAGCTATAAAAACTTAATTGTTCATCACAGATTAGTATTAGTATTCGGTAACACTTTACATTAAGTGTCTCTAATTACTGTGTATGTACAGTGCCTTGCGAAAGTATTCGGCCCCCTTGAACTTTGCGACCTTTTGCCACATTTCAGGCTTCAAACATAAAGATATGAAACTGTAATTTTTTGTGAAGAATCAACAACAAGTGGGACACAATCATGAAGTGGAACGAAATTTATTGGATATTTCAAATTTTTTTAACAAAAAAAAAACTGAAAAATTTGGCGTGCAAAATTATTCAGCCCCTTTACTTTCAGTGCAGCAAACTCTCTCCAGAAGTTCAGTGAGGATCTCTTAATGATCCAATGTTGACCTAAATGACTAATGATGATAAATAGAATCCACCTGTGTATGATCAAGTCTCCGTATAAATGCACCTGCACTGTGATAGTCTCAGAGGTCCGTTTAAAGCGCAGAGAGCATCATGAAGAACAAGGAACACACCAGGCAGGTCCGAGATACTGTTGTGGAGAAGTTTAAAGGCGGATTTGGATACAAAAAGATTTCCCAAGCTTTAAACATCCCAAGGAGCACTGTGCAAGCGATAATATTGAAATGGAAGGAGTATCAGACCACTGCAAATCTACCAAGACCTGGCCGTCCCTCTAAACTTTCAGCTCATACAAGGAGAAGACTGATCAGAGATGCAGCCAAGAGGCCCATGATCACTCTGGATGAACTGCAGAGATCTACAGCTGAGGTGGGAGACTCTGTCCATAGGACAACAATCAGTCGTATACTGCACAAATCTGGCCTTTATGGAAGAGTGGCAAGAAGAAAGCCTTCTTAAAGATATCCATAAAAAGTGTCGTTTACAGTTTGCCACAAGCCACCTGGGAGACACACCAAACATGTGAAAGAAGGTGCTCTGGTCAGATGAAACCAAAATCGAACTTTTTGGCAACAATGCAAAACGTTATGTTTGGCGTAAAAGTAACACAGCTCATCACCCTGAACACACCATCCCCACTGTCAAACATGGTGGTGGCAGCATCATGGTTTGGGCCTGCTTTTCTTCAGCAGGAACAGGGAAGATGGTTAAAATTGATGGGAAGATGGATGGAGCCAAATACAGGACCATTCTGGAAGAAAACCTGATGGAGTCTGCAAAAGACCTGAGACTGGGACGGAGATTTGTCTTCCAACAAGACAATGATCCAAAACATAAAGCAAAATCTACAATGGAATGGTTCACAAATAAACATATCCAGGTGTTAGAATGGCCAAGTCAAAGTCCAGACCTGAATCCAATCGAGAATCTGTGGAAAGAACTGAAAACTGCTGTTCACAAATGCTCTCCATCCAACCTCACTGAGCTCGGGCTGTTTTGCAAGGAGTAATGGGCAAAAATTTCAGTCTCTCGATGTGCAAAACTGATAGAGACATACCCCAAGCGACTTACAGCTATAATCGCAGCAAAAGGTGGCGCTACAAAGTATTAACTTAAGGGGGCTGAATAATTTTGCACGCCCAATTTTTCAGTTTTTTATTTGTTAAAAAAGTTTGAAATATCCAATAAATTTCGTTCCACTTCATGATTGTGTCCCACTTGTTGTTGATTCTTCACAAAAAATTACAGTTTCATATCTTTATGTTTGAAGCCTGAAATGTGGCAAAAGGTCGCAAAGTTCAAGGGGGCCGAATACTTTCGCAAGGCACTGTATATAATAGTTAGTAAATACATGTGTACTTACACATAATTACAATGTTATTATGGATAGTTACAATGTACCTAATGTGTAAATATTTTTGCACAAGATATGTAAGTACACAATTGTTTCAGAAAAGGGTTAGGGTTAGGATTAGTGTTATATCATGCACAAAGATTTTCAGATGAAGTACATTGTAACTATGCATAAGTGCACATGTATTTACTACACATGTATGTAACTACTCTGTAAATACACAGTAACAGAGACGCTTCATGTAAAGTGTTACCCCGTATTCTGTTTTTTTCAACTCTTTAAGACTTTAATGGCATTACATCTGGTTTGACAGTTGTGGTACTGTGGTAATTTTTTCAAAAACCTTTCTGACTGTAATGCGAAAATGAATATGTGCTCTTCTGCAGATATCTACTTAATAAATGCATTGCTAGGATTCAGTATTAACTATATGAAAATAATATATACAACCAGCATTTTTACAATACTCAGTTAGCATGTTAGGTGGCAAACTTTGACCACTAAACAGTTTATAATACAAACTTTGATGCATTTCACTAAAGAGGCCCTACCACATTGTTAAAAGGAGAACCTTGACTGCACTAACTGATGTAAAGATCTTTCTGCTTTCTCTGTTGCTGAATAGTTGCACACAGCTCTCAAACAGTTATATAGGTTCAGTGGATCACATGATATGCTATTGTGAGTTTTATTGAACATCTCTAATGTCTGGGGCCCTCAGGAGAGCTGGTTACCTTCTGGTTCATCATTGGTACTCTGTCTCCATCCCTTCATTGCATTGCTTGTTCTTTCTCTTCAAGGCTGTTCAGATCGTGATCGGGTTGATAATCATTGGACTTGGCAGCGTTCTGGCGATGTATCCACCTTCACTTATTATCATGATCAAATTACCCTTTTTGACTGGTTTCTTGGTAATACAATTTTTATTTCTAAATATTTTCATAATATCCCTGTCAAATGCATTTTAATTTTACCATATAAATGTCCATATCTTCTATATACTTTTTAATGCATTTTCTAAGTCTCGGCAGAGCAATTTCTTTTCAATGATGTGTTTTATTATTATTATTATTATATTTATTATTATTTGTTTACTTAGCAGGCGCCTTTATCCAAGGCGACTTACAGAGACTAGGGTGTGTGAACTATGCATCAGTTGCAGAGTCACTTACAACTACGTCTCACCCGAAAGACGGAGCACAAGGAGGTGAAGTGACTTGCTCAGGGTCACACAATGAGTCAGTGGCTGAGGTGGGATTTGAACCGAGGATCTCCTGGTTACAAGCCCTTTTCTTTAACCACTGGACCACACAGCCATTATTATTATTATTATTATTATTATTATTATTATTATTATTATTATTATTATTATTATTATTATTATTATATGCAGTATATATATATATATATGTTGAAAAGCTGATTTTTAGGTTACAGAATGCAATCAGCCAGGACAATTTCCATTGCATTCTGCATTAATGCTTGTTTGTGAGCTAAAGTTTTACTTGAATTTGTGTATTTGTATACATAATAAAATATAAAATAAATAAATGTATTTTTTGGCAGTTTTTGGTGTGTGGATCTCTATCTGCTGCAGTAGAAAAGTATCCAAAAATATTATGGGTAAGTGGATTATTAAGTATGAATAGTGGGTCAGGTGGCACAGCAAGCAAATTCACAAGTGCCTAAGGACTTAAAGCTCTGGGGTCTGTGTTTCACAAATACCTTGATTTAAACTTCTGGGGGGGGCCTGTGCTTCAGAAGTGCATCAGGACTAAGACCTCTGGGGGGGCTGTGTTGCACAAGTGCCTCAGGACTTAAACCCATGGGGCCCTGTGTTTCACAAGTGAAATGGTTCAATTGCACGATTACAATCTCACCAGCCCACAGGCATATGAAAATACAGTCTTTTAACTTGTTCAACACTGCAACCTGCATACAGATCCAAGAAAGATAACTCCACTCCAGTATTATATTAGCAATGGCATTTTTTTCAGTCACTAACTAAATCCTGAAATGTTCTGCGAATTGTAAAGTAAAATGAGATATGATAATTGGGAATATATTGCAGTTCGGGGGGGGGGGGGGGGGGGAGTATAAAACTTGCTAGTTGACTAATTACTTATCCATATTAATGGGACAACAGTCCTTGATAATATTCTGATCCGTGTGCTGTTAACAATCACAAAGGTCCGGGTCAGCTGTAGGATTTTCCTATATGAAATTATGTCACAGTAATAAGCTATTTTCTCTTTGCTCAGGTCTGTTTAAAAATTAACTTAGGAAGTTCTCTTTCTGCTGGGATCGGAATAGTTTTGTATTCTGTGGATTTGTCCTTTTGGAATTCATACGAGGATCAGCTAAATGTAAGTGGAAACTTTCTACAGTCACACTTTATATTAAGTGTCTTTAATTACTGTATATTTACATAGTGGTTACATAGTAAGTAGTAAGGCACGACAGCGAATGTCACTTTCTAAGCCCCACCCCGTTTTGATTGATTTATGACCATAAGCCCCGCCCCTTTATATCTGTTTTATTTATGTATGACCATAAGCCACTCCCCCTTTCTCACGCTTTGAGTGATTTATGGCCCTAAGCCCCGCCCCTTTTCCCACGCTTTGAGTGGTTTATGACCCTGAGCACCGCCCCTTTTCCCACACTTTGAGTGGTTTATGACCCTAAACCCCGCCCCTTCCCCCATGCTTTGAGTGATTTATGGCCCTTAAGATCCGCCCCTTTTCCCCACGCTGTCAGTGATTTATGACCCTCAGCCCGCCCTTTTTCCCCACACATTGAGTAATTTATGACCTTAAGCCCCGCCCCTTTTACACCTTTTTGATTGATGTATGACCCAAAGCCCTGCCCATTTTACACCTTGTTGATTGATGTACGACCCTAAGCCCCGCCCCCTTTCCCACGCTTTGAGTGATTTATGACCTTAAGCACCGCCCCTCCCCCCACACTTTGAGTGATTTATGGCCCTTAAGCCCCGCCCCTTCCCCCCACACTTTGAGTGATTTATGATCCTTATGTCCCACCCCTTTTTTCTGACATTAACCGGATACGCCTGGTCATGTGCCCCCCCAGATTTCTGCCAGGCAGTGGCTTAGCCATTGCGTTAGGATCGTTCACACTGAAACATGTGTAAGAAATAAAGAAATTGCATTACTGTTATATTTTTCACTTCCCATTATAGTCTATGCGGGGCGGACGCAGCACGAGCGGTGCTGATTTATCTTTTTGCTTACGGAGCGAACTTTTTATTTAGCGCATTGCTGTCAACCAAGGAGAATACATAAGCAAGCTGCACCACACATAGATGCATGTAACATATAGGCTATGACTGTATATGCTATGTAGCCTAACTACTACACACATAGATGGGGTAGAGGACATCTACTATGTAATGAGTAGCCTATGTATTTACATAGAATGCACTCACCTAACGACATATCTTACTGCCAGCTGACCTCTCCAGCGGCCAGCCTACTTAATAAGATTATCATTTTTCATGGATTGTGGAGCCAGCTTCATCAAGGGACGGTAACCAAGTCCATCCAGGTCTTAGAGATGGAGTGATAAATGTACAACCTATTATTAATTGAATAACTAAATAAATAAATTAGAATGAAAACAGTTCTGGATGATGCTGAGAGAGAAACTGCAAAACTGTTTCATTTCCTGAGTTCGCTTACCTATCCGTTTTCATTCTGATTATTTGTTTAGGCTACAGCACATCCGTCAGCTCAACAAAGCCTGATAGGCTAGCGAATGTCAGGGCAGTGTGATACCATAAAAAATGAGTGGTTGGATTTGCTGTCAATCAACCCAAGTTTTTTGCACAACAGTGTATTTGGTTATTGAATCTTCTGTTTAAAAAACAAAAAAAAAGATTGTTCTTTATTTTTCAAAAATAAAACGTCAATGCGCTAATAAGAAATCAGGTTGCCAATTGCACCACTGTGACTACTCACCTTAAAAAAGTTACCATTTCCACCCTCTCCCGAAAAAAAATCCTGGCTACGCCACTGTTGCCAGGGTTTATTATTTAAAAATACGTAAGTGCGCAGTTTATTTCAAAATTTCAAAACTTAATAACATAACCAAAGAGTGTCTAAGACCCTTCACTGTTAGATATTTGTTCTCGTGTGAGACTCACTTTTTCAGTCCGTGAAAATATGTGCTAAAAACAGAGTGAATTTGAGCCCTGTTAAAATGGCAAAAAGACAGCTACGT
Source organism: Acipenser ruthenus (assembly GCF_902713425.1). Taxonomy (NCBI): domain Eukaryota; kingdom Metazoa; phylum Chordata; class Actinopteri; order Acipenseriformes; family Acipenseridae; genus Acipenser; species Acipenser ruthenus. The sequence goes on along the minus strand of NC_081241.1, from coordinate 4,809,994 downwards.
TTGGAGTTTTTCAACAACAAAAAAGCTAAAACAACCAACAGCAGAGATATCAACAGAAACCAAACCTAACTCTTCTGTAGTTCAGAATGTTATTAACAGCACGAGAGTGTGACGATCCTTCCATTTCAAACGCTCAGGTTAGTGCAGGTGCAGCTGCCTGTCGATAAGGGACCCTTGCCTGTAAAATGGTGTTTGCAGCTCTCTTGATTGTGACAATCTGGCATAGAGCTGTTTGTGATGAAATATCTGGTAATGTTAGACAGCTAGCTTAATATTTACATAAAAATGGTTAAAATCAGGAATCGGGTTTGAGCACAGTTTTTTTTGGGGGGGGGGGAGGGGAGGCTGAGGCTGAGGCCTGAGGCTGTGTACCACCAGTTTTTCAAGCCATGAGTCACCAATATGTGTGTAGTTAATAAACTATTACATAGAAAAAGAAAAACAAGAAAGAAAAAAGAGAAATAAGTCTGTGTGTGTATATATTTCTCTTTTGACCATGTCTGAGTCCCTCCAAAACAATAACCAGGGTTATTGACAAACAGAAAGACTGTAAACAAATTACAGCTTTTCATCAACAGTATATTATACAAATATTACACTAACAATTAAACTGTAATGGTATGAGGAGAAATGTACTGGGCCCCTACATTTCCCCCAGTTTTCAGGTCATGGTAGGTATCGGTGCTTTCCATAATACATATGGTTCTACATAATGGTTGATTTTAATATTAGAACGTACTCTAAAAACCTATTTAAAGTTATTTTTTAATCTAATAAATGTTAGCATCGAATTGTTAAGGTTTCAGGGTTGTAGGAGCCTACCCATAATGCACCTGGGTCTGCATAATGGTTGATATTAATTTTACAGCGCTCTCTAAAAAACCTATTTAAGAAGCGAATGTCACTTTCTAAACCCCGCCCCTTTTTGATTGATGTATGCCCCTTTTACACCATTTGCTTGGGTTATGACTCTAAGCCCCGCCCCGTTTCCCACGCTTTGAATGATTTATGACCCTAAGCCCCGCCCCTTTTCCCCATGCTTTTTTCTGACTTTAAGCGGGTATCCGTCAAAAAATAGACCACCCCCTAAAAATGGCGTCTGTTTTGCCCTAGTTTATAGACTATTACATAGAAAAAGAAAAAAATAGAAAGAAAAAAGAGAAAGAAGTGTGTGTGTGTGTATTTCTCTTTTGACCATGTTCGAGTCCTTCCGAAACAATACCCGGGATTATTGACAAACAGAGAGACCCTAATATGCACAATGAAAACGCAAAAGTCTGTTTTACATCAATAGCTCATTGGGCACATACATAATGTTATTTACATTTTAAGTAGTAGCAGTAGTAGGTTGTAAGTAGTAGCAGTAGTAGATTTGTTGATTTTTTTGAGTAGTATTGTTCTTTGTGATTTCATAAAAGCACCAGGTGCTCAGTGTTTGGTATTTGAATTGAGTTGAAATTGCCAAAGTGAGATGATTAAGAATCTGTATAAATAGCCATTTGAAAAGACATGATTTTAATTAATGCAAGAACAGCGAACGATACGACCATTGCCTGCTTGAGTAATGAAGATTGCCTGGTTGCTATCAGCATGATTAAAGACGGCCTGTCTGTGAGAGAAGTTGCCAAGAGAATGAGATGTTCTGCTTCAACAATCAGCAGACTAGTCCAGAGAAACCAGGAAAACGGCTTGAGGCGGACAGGCCCAGGATCATTCTACTGAGTTGTTCAAGCCAACCGGTGGGGCAGTGGAAGTGTGGTGATGTGGGGAGGAATCTCCTTTAACACAAGAACTCCTTTGGTGCAGATTGAGAGCAACCTTACTGCTCAGCGATACATTGATGAAGTCCTTGAGGAAACAGTTTTTCCGTTCCTGCAAGCCAATCCGGAAGTGTAGATTTTCCAGCAGGACAATGTCGTGGTCTTGCCGTGGCCAGCTTTGTCTCCTGACCTGAGTCCAATAGAACATCTGTGGGACCAAATCACCACTGCCTTCCACAGGAGACAACTGCAACCAGCCAATCTTCATCAGCTGGCTGCAGCTGCACAGGAAGAGTGGCGGAACATCCCACAGCAGTCTATCTAGAGGCTGATCAGGTCTGTGCGTCAATGCTACCAGGATTGTGTTAATGCTCAGGGAGGTCACTCTGAGCATTACTTCGTAATGATTTCATTTTGACAGTGTGTCACGTTTCATACTGAAAACCTATAATGATTCGTTGATCTGTATTTTTGTTCACATTTTCTGTGATTTTGTTTGATATCTATGTTTAAAACATTTGATTAAATCCATTAGACCTGATTGTTGCATTTCTTTTGTGCATCAGTATGTTTTCTTCTCCCTACTTTATATAAAATATATAAATGGATGGATTCCTATAAAAACCTTCATAAAGAATAAAACAATTACTGGTTATGCCAGGTGAAGAAATGAAGACATCTAGTGAGGGAAGACACTTCCATGAGATTTCCCAAACATATTACAATACGAATATAATACAATATAGCCTCTTGGACAATATAGTGATTTGAAGCCATTCATACAACTCAAGAAATGTATGTTCACCTGTTCTTCAGAGATAACTTAACCAAACAGAGGGACCCTGTCTTTTTATGAAAGAAACCTTATACTTGCTCCCTTCTCTGATCTATATGGCTATTTTCTAGAAATTAAAAATCAATAATTTCATGCACCATATTAGAGGGACCACATTTGAAAGACTGAAAGAAGGGAGACCCTGTGGTGACAAAATCATCAACAACAAATGAGTGCATTCACTCCACACCCCAGCTCCAGATTTTAACTATAACCACTGGAACTGAGCCCAGTGCACAATGTGTACAGTAAACACGTACTGCAGCGTGCTTTAAAGCAGAGTGTTCCAAGTGTGGTCAACTGCTTTGTGGGGAAATCCACTTGAATCACAATTTGTATACTGACAAAATACGTCCGATGTCTGCTTAAATTTTTTTTACACCTGAATAATTATATATATATATATATATATATATATATATATATATATATATATATATATATATATATATATAGACAGATAGATAGATAGATAGATAGATAGATAGATAGATAGATAGATAGATAGCTTACACTTTTGAATGAGCAAATACGTGCAGGTAATTACTGAAGAACTGGCTGAATGCCGGTATATCAAAGTAGTTAACTTAAGATGAAGTGCTTACCTACAAAGAAGATACTGCAGCTCACACCTTCAATCTTTTTAAAGGAAAGTGTTATGAACCGTTTGTATGAGCTAAAAGTGGGGGTGAATATGTGGTCCAAGTGTCCTGACTATAGTGCTAAAATTTATCAATGTCTAAAATGACTTTAAATAGGTTTTTAACCTATATTTTGAAATTTTAACCTATATTTTGAGACCGCTGCAATATTAAAAAGCAACCACCAGATGGCAGTATGTGGAACTGCTAATCAAGACTATATGTTAAATCCATATAGTCAGTTTTAACATAAAAGATTACCCTTATTCATAATCACGTCTTATTTGGTCTTAAAATAATTTTATTAATCCAACGAATGTAGTGCTAACATTTTTTAGCTTCTAAAATAACAATAAATAGGTTTTTTAGACTATATTTTGAAATCAGTTTGAGTACGCTGTACGATTCATTACCCCTAACAGGTCTAGACATTACATCGTTACATACAATGGGTCGTTTTACAGACAGAGGGACACGCTCGGGCATGAAACCTCAACAGCATCCTATTGAAACTATCGATAAAGACTCATTTATATTACAAAATTAGGTTTTTTTGCTTTGAAATTAACTTTGAATAGGGTTTTAGACTATATTTTGAAACTACTTAGAGACGCTGCAATATTAATAATCGGCCAACTGATGGCAGTATGCGGAATGGCTTATCTTATATGGATCCTACAGAATATATACAGTTTGAACATAAAAATATGACACATAATCACATTGTACGTGGTCTTAAAATAATCCTATTAGTCCAAAGAATATAGTGGTAACGTTTATTAGCTTCTAAAATAACTATGAAGGGTTTTCTAGAGTGCGCTGTAATGTTAATAGCAGCCATTATGTAGACCTGCTGAACCAGGTGTATTATGGGAAGACTCCTACAACCCTAAAGCTTTAACAATTCGAACCTGTGCTAACATTTATTAGATTCAAAAATAACTTTAAATAGTTTTTTTAGAGTACGTTGTAATATTAAAATCAACCATTATGTAGAACCATGTGTATTACGGAAAGGCAACCGATACCTACCACGACCGGAGAGACTCGAAACAACAATCAGAATTATTGACAAACAGAGAGACCCTAAACAAATTAAAGCATCAAGAGAATGAAAGATACAACATCCAAGACCCTATAGACAGTGCTGGCCAGGCAGCAAAAAGAAGGGAGGTCATGATTGTTGGGGACTCCATATTGAGAAAAACAGCAAGTTCAATTCGCAGTTTGGACCCCCTTACTACAACAGTGTGCTGCCTTCCAGGAGAATTTGGACAGGCTCCTAGAATGAACAGGAGACGACCCGGTAGTAGTCGTCCACATCGGTACAAACAACATTGGAAGAGCCAAACCAAGATCCCTGCAAAACAAATTCAGAGAGCTAGGAAGGAAATTAAAAGACAAGACCAAAACTGTGGTATTTTCTGGGATACTTCTGGCAGCTTGCAAAGGACCATATGGACAGCTGGAAAAACAAAATCAAAATGCATGGCTGAAATCGTGGTGCACACAGGAAGGCTTCACCTGTCTTGAACATTGGAGCACATTCTACAACAAGGACTTTCTATACAGGTGGGACAGACTGCACTTAAACAGAAAGGGAACCAATCTACCCGGAGAAAGGATCCATCAGGAGGTCCAGAAGCATTTAAACTAGAAAGGAAGGGGGGAGAAAACAAAAAACAGAAGGGAGACCACATCAAAACAAGAGCAACAACTCAGGTAAGACAACTATTAGTCTCAGAAACAAAATGTTAGAACTTGAAGCTACTGCACTAACAAGTAACTACGATGTGATAGGTGTTACAGAAACTTGGTTGTCTGAGCGTGATGGAGACGAATATAATATTAGTGGGTACACACTGTATAGGAAAGACAGGCAGGACAGAAGAGGCAGAGGGGTAGTGCTATACATAAGAAATAGAAAACAAAGAAAACAATGCCGAATCAATATGGGTCAGAATAATGGACAAAAATTCAAAGGGCATAATAATAGGAGCATGCTATAGACCGCCAAATTCAGACACTGAGCAAAATAATATGTTGTACAATGACATTCGAAATGCGTGTAGAAAAGGAGAAGCCATACTAATGGGGGATTTCAACTTCCCCCGTATAAAATGGGAGAACCTGGTGGGGAGCACGATGGACGAAAGTGAAATGGTGGAAATGACAAATGACTGCTTCCTAACGCAATTTGTCAAGGCACTGACTAGACAGGAGGCATGCCTTGATTTAGTCTTTTCAAATAATGAAGACAGAATAACTAAAACAGAGGTCAGAGAGCCATTGGCAAACTCAGACCACAACATGGTCTCATTTGAAATATTTTTTAAAACCCCAAAAGCAATGACTAAAGCTAAGGTTTACAATTTTAGAAAAGCAAATTATGAAGGTTTGAAACAGAGACTAACAGAAGTAGATTGGAGTAAAATAGAGAAAACATCCACAGAAAAAGGATGGCTGTTTTTTTTTTAAAAAATGTAGTACTAGAGGCGCAAAACAATTACATCCCAAAAGTAGACAAATTTAAATCTAAAACAAAATGGCCAAAATAGTTTAATAGATCAATTTAAAAAATATTCAGTGAAAAAAGACACTTTACAGAGCGTTTAAAAGGGACCAAAAACAAAGTACACAGAAAGAGTACTTGGAACTGCAAACACAAGTCAAAAAGTAAGTTAGAAAGGACAAGAGAGAGATAGAAATCAATATGGCTAAGGGGGCTAAAACCAATTCCAAAATGTTGTTCCAATATTATAACAGCAAGAGAACATTCAAAGAGGAGGTTAAATGTCTAAGAGACACAAATGGCAAAATCATAGATGAAGAAAAAAAAAATAGCAAATATATTAAATGATTACTTTTCACAGGTTTTTACAAAGGAGGACACGGACAACATGCCCTACATGTCGACCTGTTCCTATCCAATTTTAAATAACTTTAGCATAACAGAGGTAGAAGTGTTAAAGGGACTAGGAGCTCTTAAAATAAACAAATCCCCTGGGCCAGATGAGATCCTCCCAATACTACTCAAAGAAATGAAAGAAGTTATTTACAAACCGCTAACCAAGATCATGCAACAGTTTCTTAACACAGGGGTTGTACCGACAAACTGGAAAATAGCAAACGTAATACCGATCCACAAAAAGGGAGACAAAACCGAACCAGGTAACTACAGACCAATAAGCCTGACTTCTATTATATGTAAACTTATGGAAACTATAATAAGATCCAAAATGCAAAATTACCTATATGATAACAATATCCTGGGAGACAGTCAGCATGGTTTTAGGAAATGGAGATTGTGTCTAACTAACCTACTTGACTTTTTTGAGAATGCAACATTGAAAATGGATAACTGCAAAGCATATGACATGGTTTATTTAGATTTCCAGAAAGCTTTTGACAAAGTCCTGCATAAAAGATTAATTCTCAAACTGAACGCAGTAGGGATTCAAGGAAATGCATACAAATGGATTAGGGAGTGGTTAACATGTAGAAAACAGAAAGTACTGATTAGAGGAGAAACCTCAAAATGGAGTGAGGTAACCAGTGGTGTACCACAGGGATCAGTATTAGGTCCTCTGCTATTCCTAATCTAAATTAATGATTTAGATTCTGGTATAGTAAACAAACTCGTTACATTTGCAGACGACACAAAAATAGGAGGAATGGCAAACACTTTTGCAGCAGCAAAGGTCATTCAAAATGATCTAGACAGCATTCAGAACTAGGCAGACACATGGCAAATGACATTTAATAGAGAAAAGTGTAAAGTATTGCAAGCAGACAATAAAAATGTGCATTATAAATATCATATGGGAGATACTGAAATTGAAGAAGAAATCTATGAAAAAGACCTAGGAGTTTATGTTGACTCAGAAATGTCTTCATCTAGACAATGTGGGGAAGCTATAAAAAAAGGCCAACAAGATGCTCGGATATATTGTGAGAAGTGTTGAATTTAAATCAAGGGAAGTAATGTTAAAACTCTACAATGCATTAGTAAGACCTCACCTAGAATATTGTGTTCAGTTCTGGTCACCTCGTTACAAAAAGGATATTGCTGCTCTAGAAAGACTGCAAAGAAGAGCAACCAGAATTATCCCGGGTTTAAAAGGCATGTCGTATGCAGACAGGCTAAAATAATTGAATATATTCAGTCTTGAACAAAGAAGACTACGCGGCGATCTGATTCAAACATTCAAAATCCTAAAAGGTATAGACAATGTCAACCCGAGGGACTTCTTTGACTTGAAAAAAGAAACAAGGACCAGCGGTCATAAATGGAGATTAGATAAAGGGGCATTCAAAACAGAAAATAGGAGGCACTTTTTTACACAGAGAATTGTGAGGGTCTGGAACCAACTCCCCAGTAATGTTGTTGAAGCTGACACCCTGGGATCCTTCAAGAAGCTGCTTGATGAGATTCTGGGATCATTAAGCTACTAACAACCAAACGAGCAAGATGGGCTGAATGGCCTCCTCTCGTTTGTAAACTTTCTTATGTTCTTCTTATGTTCTTTCTTATTGGACAATGTGTAGAACTGAGTGTGAGGGATCAGTCAAGTGCTGATTGTTTAGCTGTACCTCTTATTTTGAAATTGCTAATACATTGAAATCTGTTTGTTTTTAACAGTTCATGATTGCTGGGATTAAAGGCATTCTTCTCAGTTTTACTGTGCTGGAGATATGCATCACTCTGCCCTTAATTATTTTGGGGTACAGGTTTCTGCATTGCAGCAGCACTAGAGAATGGTAAGCTTGTATACACTATTACAGTTATTGGTTTCCTGTTGTACTTTAGGTTGTGATGGTTTAGATTCAATCTATTTAGATTTATTATTTTTTTATTTATTTTTTATTTTTTTAATTTAGTCGTCGCCAATTATTTTTACCCCGGTTTTCACCCCAATTTAGCATGCCCAATTATTATCTGTATCCCCGGCTCACCGCTCGCAACCCCCCCGCCGACTCGGGAAACGGAGGCTGGAACACGCGTCCTCCGAAACGTGCTCCTTCCAAGCCGTCATTTTTCGCACTGCAGATCCACAGCAATGCCACCAGACCTATAGTGCCGGAGGACAACACAGATCTGGCGGCTCCGCTGCAGAGCCACAGGCGCCCTATCGGCCACAGGGGTCGCTGATGCGCGGTGAGCCGTGGATTCCCCTGCCGACCTAAGCCCTCCCTACCCGGGCAGCGCTCAGCCAATTGTGCGCCGCCCCCTAGGAACTCTCGGTCACGGTCAGCTGTGACATAGCCTGGATTCGAACCTGCGATCTCAATCTATTTAGATTTAAATAATTAAATTGAAGCACATTGAACATTGAATCATGCCCTGCCCACAATAACCTAAAATATATAATTCAGTAAATTAAGAAACATAACAATATGTACTGAGATTTAATGACACTGTAGAATAAAGCATTAGGGGCATTTTGATTGAACGAGCCCCTAAACTTACAGAGTGTCCTAATGTTCAGCTGCTTGGGCATCCCACCAAGATTACTGTATTGCAGACGAAGCAAACCTCTATAAAGTATCCACCTCAATATGAATTAATGTGTGCATGTATTCATTTTACAGATCACTGCTTCACAGGCTCTTCAACTGGATTTGTTTGGAGATATGAATTGCATTGTCTTAATCTTGGACAGAAATTCAAATAATGATAAACTATTATATGTGATATGATTTAATGAAACCTAATAATGTATTTACATGTTTAATATATCAAGATTGTAGATGCTCTAATGTTTGAAGACATGTGTGTATGTATGTGTATATGAAATATATACATTGCTTCCATGTTTTTTATTTTATTCAGTGATAAAGCAGTGTGCAAATTTATTAAAACACCCCAGGATGTATCATTTATATCCTTATATACTTACCTGCATGTAAATCTCTGGGTGTGAGAATTTATAATCAGTCCTCGCAAGTACAGACTTTTTAATTTTTCTTGCTGTATTGAAAACTTAGCTCACATCCATTGGAAGCAAATACTAAACAAAGACACAATTGGTCCAAAAGTATTTTATTATCCACCAAAACCAGCCAATCAATGCACCGACAAAAGCAACCAATCCTGGACCCACAACTGCCAATCACAGACTGTCAGCTCGCCTGGAGCTCAGACAGCATCTTTCAACAACAAACCGAGACATGAACAGTTCAGTAATATTGCTCCATTCAGATATCTGCCACTGTCCAGATAAACTACAAACAGCTCTGACAAGTAAAAAAAAAAAAAAAAATCATTTTGGGACTATTTTCCTAAAACGTTTCTCAGTGGAAGGGTACCTGACAAATCATTACAAGTTAAAGGTAAATCTATGTTTTAATATATATATATATATATATATATATATATATATATATATATATATATATATATATATACACATACATATATATTTTTTACAGAAATAATGTGAAAAATAGTGACAGTGTTCTCTCGATGAAGGCTCTACCGTGTGATAGCTGACCTTTGGCTCTGGACGCATAACTCCAGTCATGGTCAACTACCACAGTGTGGAGCCTTCATCGATGGGCACTATTGCTAAACAAAACAAACACTCACACACACACACAACATATACAAAATTATTATTATTATTATTATTTATTTCTCAGCAGACGCCCTTATCCAGGGCGACTTACAATCGCAAGCAAATACAAATACATTCAAGTGTTACAATATAAGTCATACAATAAGAACAAGAAATACAATAATTCTCAAGTGTGACAAACCACAATTCAATAATACAGCAGATAATAGTGAAAGTTACATCAGGATATGATTAAGTACAAAATACTACAGATTAAACACTTGGCATCTTACAATATTCTGAGGTACAGGATTAAATGCAGTAAAATAGGGGGCAGATAAGAGCAAAATAAAGCATATTTAAATGAAGGGTGATAGTGTCCCAGGATGCAACAGAGGAGTTCTACAGGTGCTGTTTGAAGAGGTGAGTCTTAAGGAGGCGCCGGAATGTGGTCAGGGACTGGGCAGTCCTGACATCTGTAGGAAGGTCGTTCCACCACTGCGGAGCAAGGGTGGAGAAGGAGCGGGCTCGGGAGGCAGGGGAACGTAGCGGAGGTAGAACCAGTCTTCTAGTGCAGGCGGAGCGGAGAGGTCGAGTGGGGGTGTAGGGAGAGATGAGGGTTTGGAGGTAGCTGGGTGCAGTCTGATCAAGGCATCTGTAGGCTAGTACAAGAGTCTTGAACTGGATGCGAGCGGTGATCGGGAGCCAGTGGAGTGAGCGGAGTAGTGGAGTAGCGTGGGCGAAGCGAGGCAGAGAGAACACCAGGCGGGCAGCAGAGTTCTGGATGAGCTGGAGCGGACGGGTGGCGGACGCAGGGAGGCCAGCCAGGAGGGAGTTGCAGTAGTCTAGGCGGGAAAGTACCAGGGCCTGGACCAGGAGCTGGGTAGCATAGTTGGTGAGGAAGGGTCGGATTCTTCGGATGTTGCTCAGGAAGAATCGGCAAGTGCGTGCCAGAGTGGAGATGTGCTGGGAATAAGAGAGGCAGGGGTCCAGGGTGACTCCAAGGTTCTTAGCTGAGGAAGAGGGAGAGAGTGTGGTAGATTCCAGAGGAACAGAGATAGAGAGATCAGAGGAGGGGGAGGAGGAGGGAAAGAAAAGGAGGTCAGATTTAGAGAGGTTGAGTTTGAGGTGATGCAAGTGCATCCAGGAGGAAATAGCAGACAGACAGGTAGAGATACGGGAGGAGATGGTGGAGTCAGAGGTGGGGAAGGAGAGGAAAATCTGAGCATCATCAGCATAGAAATGGTATGAGAAACCATAGGATGCGATGAGGGGGCCCAGGGAGCGGGTGTAGAGAGAGAACAGGAGAGGACCCAAGACTGACCCTTGGGGGACTCCAGTTAAGAGAGGGTGAGGTGTGGAGGTTGCTCCACGCCAGGTTACCTGGTAAGTGCGGTTGGAGAGGTAGGAGGAGAACCAGGCCAGAGCAGTGCCAGAGATCCCCAGGTCAGCAAGAGATGATAGTAGAATAGAGTGATCAACAGTGTCAAAGGCAGCAGAGAGGTCGAGGGGAATTAGGACAGAGGAGAGAGAGGCAGCTCGGGCACACTTAAGTGAGTTGGTGACAGACAGGAGGGCGGTTTCAGTGGAGTGAGCAGAGCGGAAGCCAGATTGGAGAGGGTCAAGCAGAGAGTGGTTGGACAGGAAATCACACGTGCAGGGCCTCAGCCCTACCACACTCACCATTACAAATATCTTGATGGCTAGTATTGTTTTTGATGTGATTCCTTTCTTTAAATTCTTTAAATGAACACACAGTAATGCTGATGTTATCCCATGTTTCTACCTAATGTTACTTACAGGAGGCCCTATTCACAAACCTAATGAATGTTTTCATAATTACAAATTAATTTCCACATAAACAACAGGAACAACAGCAATTTCATCATCACTTAGTAAATCTCCATCAATTACATAGATGTTGATTCTCCAACAGGGATATGGATAATAAACCTCACTTTGTGTTTTATAGTAAAGATATATAATAAATAAGAATGTGTTTATGTTAGTATTGTGACATGTTCTGCCACTGAGTGTTTTTTCGTTAACGAGACACTGAATAAACAACCAAACAGAGACTTTTTGAAGTCATGCGCAGTACGTAATGTGACTTAGTTTTCGCAATTTTGTATGTACATATAGCAGTTTACACCTGTTTACACAATATCTTCTTTTGAAATGTTTATTTTATTACAGTTTTTCATTTTTTTACGTCATGCATTATATGCGCTAATTTCGAAAATAAAGCCTTTTATGTTTATTTTTTCATTTAAATACGTTGCTTCTGCTATGCAAATGTTAGGTATGATGTTCATAAATAAAACTTTTGAGTTGTATCTAATAGTTTGTGTTTCATTTTCATATCGAAGCTGTTTACAATGTACCCGTCAAAATGATTTCTGCTGGCGGTTCTAGGTAGTAGCATAAAACCAACGGTTCTAGTGTTAAAAATCACAGTCCCATGCAACAGACCAGAATGTATGACACGCAAATATATTAACACCCAAACTGAGATCAGACAGCCTAAATCATCACGCCACATCCATCAGCCCTTTACATGTACTCCTAAAGTAGTAGTGTACTGCATCATTTGAACAAAATGCAACCAATTATACATTGGGGAAACTAAAAGACGTTTAGCAGATCGTTTTGTGGAACATTTACGAAGCATTCGAATCAACACCTGGACATTTCCAGTAGCCTGACACTTCAACAGCAATAATCACACTGCTGAAGACATCACCATCTGTGGAATCAGTCAGTGTTTTGGTACAAATTATACTCAGAAGCAAAGAGAATGTGAGCTTATCTTCAAACTGGTCACCTCGTTACAAAAAGGATATTGCTGCTCTAGAAAGAGTGCAAAGAAGAGCGACCAGAATTATCCCGGGTTTAAAAGTCATGTCGTATGCAGACAGGTTAAAATCTATTCAGTCTTGAACAAAGAAGACTATGTGGTGATCTGATTCAAGCATTCAGAATTCTAAAAGGTATTGACAATGTCGACCCAGGGGACTTTTTCGGCAAACGACATTTAATAGAGGAAAGTGTAAGGTACTGCATGCAGGCAATACAAATGTGCATTATAAGTATCATATGGGAGATATTGAAATTGAAGAAGGAATCTATGAAAAAACAAGTACGAATCTTTGTTAGAATATACATATGCAGACAGGCTAAAATAATTGAATCTATTGACAATGTCGACCCAGTCGAAACAAGGACCAGAAGTCACAAATGGAGATTAGATAAAAGGGCATTCAGAACAGAAAATAGGAGACACTTTTTTACACAGAGAATTGTGAGGGTCTGGAACCAACTCCCCAGTAATGTTGTTGAAGCTGACACCCTGGGATCCTTCAAGAAGCTGCTTGATGAGATTCTGGGATCAATAAGCTACTAACAACCAAATAAGCAAGATGGGCTGAATGGCCTCCTCTCGTTTGTAAACTTTCTTATGTTGTCTGATTTCAAATCCAAGTCTTGTGTCTGTTTTTAATCACAGCAACTTATTTTTTAACCCCTTGAGGTACACAAGGAATTGAGCAGTTATTCAAACAGTTTCTTCTTAAAATACATTTGAGAGTGACTCAAGTATCACGACGAGGAAACTGGCAATTTGGATGATCAGATCCAACCTGTCAGTAAATTTTAAGCCTGTTTCGTGCACCTCGTTGCATTTTTATTAGTGGGACACACATGTCCTTGTACCTTAAAGGTTTACAAGTTGAAGCTGAGGAAGGTTTATAGCCACAGACCTGGCTGCTGAAGCCCACTTCATACAGCCTTAGTTCAGGATCCCACAAGGGTCTGTTACATTTATCCAGGTGTAAAAATTCATGGGCAGCAGTGTGGAGTAGCGGTTAGGGCTCTGGACTCTTGACCGGAGGGTTGTGGGTTCAATCCCCAGTGGGGGACACTGCTGTTGTACCCTTGAGCAAGGTACTTTACCTAGATTGCTCCAATAAAAACCCAACTGTATAAATGGGTAATTGTATGTAAAAATAATGTGATATCTGTATAATGTATAATGTGATATGTTGTAACAATTGTAAGTCGCCCTGGATAAGGGCGTCTGCTAAGAAATAAATAATAATAATAATAATAATAGAGAGTGAGACTAATTTGAGTGACCTTCCCTTCTGACAATTGCATTGCATTTTAAACACCATTGTTCGTATTTGTGGTCCTTTGGCTCCATCTATTGGACAATGTGTAGAACTGAGTGTGAGGGATCAGTCAAGTGCTGATTGTTGAGCTATACCTCTTATTTTGAAACTGCAAATACATTCAAATATGTTTGTTTTTACTAGTTCATGACTGCTGGGATTAAATGCCTTCTTCTCAATGTTACTGTGGTGGAGATATGCATCACTCTGACTGTCAATCTCAAGTCTAGAAATTGAGCAAATCCATGTAAGATACTAATACAGAGGTGTCCAATCATGGTCCTGAAGGGCCATTCCACGCCATGTTTAACAGGTAAAATGAGATATATTTCAGGTCCTGGATGGAGGTTTATTTGGTTCTATTAAACAATTTAGAACAGGGTTGGAACAAAGACCAGAAGTAGTATATATACAGCTCTGGAAAAAATTAAGAGACCACTGCAAAATTATCAGTTTCTCTGGTTTTACTGTTTATAGGTATGTGTTTGGGTAAAATGAACATTTTTGTTTTATTCTATAAACTACTGACAACATTTCTCCCAGATTCCAAATAAAAATTTTGTCATTTAGAGCATTTATTTGCAGAAAATGACAACTGGTCAAAATAACAAAAAAGATGCAGTGTTGTCAGACCTCGAATAATGCATTCATTTTTAAACAACACAATACTAATGTTTTAACTTAGGAAGAGTTCAGAAATCAGTATTTGGTGGAATAACCCTGATTTTCAAGCACAGCTTTCATGCGTCTTGGCATGCTCTCCACCAGTCTTTCCACTCCTGGCGCAAAAATTCAAGCAGCTCGGCTTTGTTTGATGGCTTGTGACCATCCATCTTCCTCTTGATCACATTCCAGAGGTTTTCAATGGGGTTCAGGTCTGGAGATTGGGCTGGCCATGACAGGGTCTTGATCTGGTGGTCCTCCATCCACACCTTGATTGACCTGGCTGTGTGCATGGAGCATTGTCCTGCTGGAAAAACCAATCCTCAGAGTTGGGGAACATTGTCAGAGCAGAAGGAAGCAAGTTTTCTTCCAGGACAACCTTGTACTTGGCTTGATTCATGCGTCCTTCACAAAGACAAATCTGCTCGATTCCAGCCTTGCTGAAGCACCCCCAGATGAGTCCAATTTTCAGCTTTGCCCAACACCTGGTCGTCTAATGGTTAGACAGAGACCTGGAGAGGCCTACAAGCCACAGTGTCTCGCACCCACTGTGAAATGTGGTGGAGGATCGGTGATGATCTGGGGGTGCTTCATTTTACCCAAACACATACCTATAAATAGTAAAACCAGAGAAACTGATAATTTTGCAGTGGTCTCTTAATTTTTTCCAGAGCTGTATATATATATATATATATATATATATATATATATATATATATATATATATATATATATATAACATTAAAATTAATCAAATTGAAGCACATTGAACATTGAATCATGCTCTGCCCACCAGAACCTGAAATATATAATTCTGTAGATTAAGAAACATAACAATACGCACTGAGATTTAATGACACCATAGAATAAAGCATTAGGGGCATGCTGATTGAACGAGCCCCTAAACCTACAGAGTGTCCTAATGTTGAGCTGCTTGGGCATCTACTTATTTAAACATGCCTCCCACCAAGATTATTGTATTGCAGGCATAGCAAACCTGTATAAAGTATCCACCTCAATATGAATTAATGTGTGCATGTATTCATTTTACAGATCACTGCTTCACAGGCTCTTCAACTGGATTTGTTTGGAGATATGCATTGTCTTAGTCTTGGACAGAAAACCAAATAATGATAAACAAACTGTGATATGATTTAATGTAACATAACAATTATTTTAAATGTTTAATGTATCAAAATTGTAGATGCTCTAATGTTTGAAGAAATGTGTGTATGTATGTGTTGTGATACGTTCTGAGTTTGATTGTGGTAGCCTACTGACAGTATGAAAGGTGACACAAGCAGACAGAAGTTCGGGGTGAAAATAAAGGCACTTTTATTTTTAAGCAATTATTTTCAGTTAATCACCCTTAATGAAAATAATAAAAGAAAACCTGTCTGTTAAACTCACTTCTTCACCCCTCTCTAGTACCTTGCCCAAGCTGACCTCATGGCAAGTAACAGCTGGTATTGCTTCCAGCAATGGTACAATCAGTCCAGGGTTTTCATTTATCCAGTGCCGGCTGACCAAGGGTTAATCTGGCCTTATATCACTTATAGCACACCAGGCAAGTGTCCCATGTTCTTTGTTTGGTACAATCCACAAGGCTGTTGAATGAACGTGTTGGTGGTCCTTTTCCAGGTAAACAGGTACGTAATCCAAGGTTAGTTTTTCCCTCTTAACCAGAACGATTGCAACAAATAATAATAATAATAATAATAATAATAATAATAATAATAATAATAATAATCCTGTATGGTCCTTGAGCACCCTCTGCTGGGAAGCACTGGAATGCGCAGCCTACTGCTTGGTAGGCTCCTGGCTGATTCGTAATAAAACAAACATTCACAGTCCGTATGGTTTGCTTGTTCTTTCCCACTCACACAGTCCATTTAAACAAACGTTAATTTAAATGCACAAAATAAACAAAACAAACGCGTCTGAGCCTATAATTCACAAACCCCAGACAATTATAGCCATCTCACAGTCACCTCGACCGTAAGATAAAAATGGCGTTTCTTTTAATTTCGTTGATGCAACCAGCCTTCATTATATTAACAGTCCCAGGAATTAGGCTGTTGCTTAAACAAATGAAAAGACCAGTCCACAAATAACTAGCGTTTATATCCTCAGTGCGTGCACACACTAAACGCTCTGAAATAAAGCTGAAATCACGTTTGTCATAAACAGATTAAACGTTGCACACAGCAGGTAAGTATACACATCACAAACACACTCCTAGTATCCTTGTGGCTTCCTTGTTTTTAAAAACAGGTGCAACACAGAACGCTGCCTTTCTTTCAAAACAATACACAATATTGAATCCCGTCAGTATGTGGCTTGGGTTACTCACGATAGGGTCTTTGTATGATGCACGTACCAGTTCACTTCAGTCCAAACTGCAGACACGTTGCAGCTCCACCGGTCGACCAAACAAAGCTCTGCACTCTGTATATTTGTATCTGTCCCTCCACACAGGTACCGTTGGATATGGACTCTGAAGTCTGTTCTGGCTATAATGAATACTGCAGCCCTATCGATCCCTGGTCTCCATACAGCTTCTGGAAACACCGTTGCTCTTTCTTTATTCTTTGCTCCACCGACAACACCACTCGGTAGCTCAAACTTGTTCTTACAAGTCAGCGCACTTACAACTGTAGTCTCCACCGTCTCTATACACTCCTTCTACCCTACCCTACCCTACCTTACCCTACCCTACCCTACCCTACCTTACCTTACCCTACCTTACCCTACCCTACCTTACCCTACCTTACCCTACCCTACCCTACCTTACCTTACCCTAACCCTACCTTACCTTACCCTACCCTACCCTACCCTACCCTACCTTACCCTACCCTACCCTACCCTACCCTACCTTACCTTACCCTACCCTACCCTACCCTACCCTACCCTACCCTACCCCTACCCTACCCTACCTCTCACTTGTTCTGTCCGCTTTTTAAACCTGCATCAATTACCGCGGACCGATCACCTGAATCTACCTCTCAGGATTATGGGGATTGAAGTTTCTAACTCCTCCCATCTTACAGTGTACGCTGTTGTCTTCTACCAACAAACGTCGTTTTTTGTTTTGAACTCAGGGGCCAGATATCAGAATCCCCACGTTCCTGATATCTTCCCCTAGTGTTCCAAACTGACCGTTTGTTACAGTGTATATGAAATACATACATTGCTTCCATGTTTTGTATTTTATTCAGTGATAAAGCAGTGTGCAAATGTATTAAAACACCCCCGGATGTGTCATTTATATCCTTATATACCTACCTGCATGAAAATCTACCTAGCCTTTATATACCTACTTGCATGAAAATCTACCTAGCCTTTATATACCTACTTGCATGAAAATCTACCTAGCCTTATATAAGAACATAAGAAAGTTTACAAACAAGAGGAGGCCATTCAGCCCATCTTGCTCGTTTGGTTGTTAGTAGCTTATTGATCCCAGAATCTCATCAAGCAGCTTCTTGAAGGATCCCAGGGTGTTAGCTTCAACAACATTACTGTCAGCTTGAATGGAGCTCAGACAACATCCTTCAACAAACTGAGATATGAACAGTTCAGTAGTATTGCTCCATTCAGATATCTGCCACTGTCCAGATAAACTACAAACAGCTCTGACAAGTAAAAAAATGTTATTTAACAAATTTATTATTTTTTTTCTCTAATTATGTACAGGTAGTGGACAAAAAAATGAAAACACTTGGGTAAATGAGGGACACCAAGTATATTGAAAGCAAGGGCTTCCACACAGGTGTGGCTCATGCGTTAATTAAGCAAATAACATCCCAGCATGCTTAGGGTCATGTATAAAAATGCTGGACAGGCCTGGTTGCCTATAATTATGGCTAGCATGGCTGCCAGAGGAGACCTCAGTGACTTTGAAAGAGGGGTGATTGTTGGGGCGCGTTTGGCAGGAGCTTCAGTGACCAAAACAGCTCAACTTGCTGATGTTTCACGAGCAAAGGTGTCTAAGGTGATGTCGGCATGGAACTCCGAGGGAAACACATCATCAACAAAGAGAACAGTGGGCGGAAGCGTATACTCCAGGATCATAATATCCGTGCATCAATTTGAATTGCAAGGCAAAACAGGCGAGCAACTGCAGATCAATTGACTGCAAATTTCAACTTGGGGCGCGAGCAGCCAGTTTCATCAAAAACGGTCAGCTGAGAACTCCACAGAGTGGGATACCATAGTGGCCCAACGCCCTATTAAGTGACTTTACATTGGTGTTTCCATTTTTTTGTTCACTACCTGTATGTCATCCTTTATCGACATTGTTGGGACTATTTTCCTAAAACATTTCTCAACGGAGGGTACCTGACGAATCATTACAAGTTCAAGGTAAATCTATGTTTTCATTTTTTTTCCCCCCAGAAATAACATGAAAAATAGTTTCCTAATAGCAACAGTGTTCTCTCGATGAAGGCTCTACAGTGTGATAGTTGACTGTGACTTTGCCTTTGGTTCGGGACGCATAACTCCAGTCGTGGTCAACTACCACCCAGTAGAGCCTTCATCGACGGGCACTATCGCTAAAAAAAATAAACACACACACACAACATATACAAAATCACACATGCAGGGCCACAGCCCTACCACACTCACCATTATAAATATCTTGCTGGCTAGTATTGTTTTTGATGTGATTCCTTTCTTTAAATTCTTTAAATGAACACACAGTAATGCTGATATTATCACTTGTTTCTACCTAATGTTACTTACAGGAGGCCCTATTCACAAACCTAATGAATGTTTCAAGGAATGTTTTATAGCTCCTTTTTATTATCTCAATAGTATTACACATTTCAAACGGAAGGGATCGCGATTTTAGTTTAGCATTTCATATTGTTTGCTAAAAGCAATACAATTAAACATTAACATAATGTAAAACAGTTTTCATAATTACAAATTAATTTCCACATAAACAACAGGAACAAGAGCAATTTCATCATCACTTAGTAAATCTCCATCAATTACATAGACGTTAATTCTCCACCAGGGATATGGATAATAAACCCCACTTGGTGTTTTATAGTAAAGATATATAATAAATAAGAATGTGTTTCTGTTAGTATTGTGACATGTTCTGCCATTGAGTGTTTTTTTCATTAAAGAGACACTGAATAAACAACCAAACAGAGACTTTTTGAAGTCAAGCGCAGTACGTAATGTGACTTATTTTTCACAATTTTGTATGTACATATAGCAGTTTACACCTGTTTACACAATATCTTCTTTTGAAATGTTTATTTTATTATAGTTTTTCATTTTTTTAAATCATGCATTATATGTGCTAATTTTGAAAATAAAGTCTTTTATGTTTATTTTTTCATTTAAATACGATGTTTCTGCTATGCAAATGTTAGATATGATGTTCATAAATAAAACTTTTGAGTTGTATCTAATAGTTTGTGTTTCATATCGAAGCTTTTTACAATGTACCCGTCAAAACAACTTCTGATGGCGGATCTAGGTAATAGCAAAAAAACGACGATTCTAGTGTTAAAAGGCACAGTCCCATGCAACAGACCACAATGTATGACACGCAAATATATTAACTCCCAAACTGAGATCAAAGGCCCTCCTTTACATGTACTTCCAAAGGAGTAGTGTACTGTATCATTTGCACAAAATGCAACCAATTATACATTGGGGAAACTAAAAGACGTTTAACAGATTGTTTTGTGGAACATTTACGAAGCATTCAAATCAACACCTTGACATTTCCAGTAGCCCAACACTTCAACAGCAATAATCACACTGCTGAAGACATCACCAACTGTGGAATCAGTCAGTGTTTTGGTACAAATTATACTCGGAAGCAAAGAGAATGTGAGCTTATCTTCAATCATTCATCTGATTCAAGCATTCAAAATTCTAAAAGGTATAGACAATGTCGACCCAGGGGCCTTTTTCAACCTGAAAAAAGAAACAAGGACCAGGGGTCACAAATGGAGATTAGATAAAGGGGCATTCAGAACAGAAAATAGGAGGCACTTTTTTTACACAGAGAATTGTGAGGGTCTGGAACCAACTCCCCAGTAATGTTGTTGAAGCTGACACCCTGGGATCCTTCAAGAAGCTGCTTGATGAGATTCTGGGATCAATAAGTTACTAACAACCAAACAAGCAAGATGGGCTGAATGGCCTCCTCTCATTTGTAAACTTTCTTATGTTCTTATTATTTGAATGCATTACAATGCTCTCAGCGCAGGCATAATGAAATCAGCGGAACAAAGTACATTTACTTTTAGTACGTTAGTCATTGATAGTAATAACTATTTCGTGATTTGTGCCTCACCTGTCAAAAAATCATGAGCTGCCAGTGGTGGAGTATCAAGTGAAACTCTGCAACATGCAGATGTACAGCGATACATGCTTAAATGGGATTTACTTGGACCAGTAGCAAAGAGGAGCCACGACTGCTGCATGTTGTATGTTACAAACAAAACTTTGAATCTTCGGTGCCACTTAGAAACGACTCAAAAAACGAGTGGATTAGAAACCCATTCGCGAACGTTGACAGTGAAATGCACATGAACTTGACATCAAAGGAGTAAGACAGCCTAGCAAAGGTTTCATGTCACAGCTCTTTAAAGTTAGTCTTCAGCAAACGAAATCTGACTGGCATCTGGTTACACGTTCACCTCCACATACTCTTGTGAAAGTGGATTTTCTGCACTTGTTGCATTGAATTCAAAGTACCGGAGTAGGCTGGATGTGGAACTAGATTTAAAGCTACAACTGTCACCACTCCAACCTGACATTCATGCTGTGACATCGCTGAAGCAGGACCAGCCATCATTAGGTAAGTTAATCAATTTCCCATAAGGCATTGTTATCAATTGCCGCACTATAGCGTAAAGCAAAATTAATCGAATTTCCTTGTATAGCGACTGTGTCACTATGATAGTAGTACATGGTGGTCTGCGAAATTTTTGGAGGTTCAGAAGGGGTCCGCACACCCTAAAAAGTTGGGAACCACTGCACTAGAGTAGCTGCATTTGAACCAAAAAAAGTAAATGCAGTGCTTAAGTGTTTTTCTATTTCTTTATTTATTTATTTATTTTTGCATGTGATTTACTCCAGCGTTTTGTTTACATGTTGAAATCCCTAGTTAGCAGAGTGTTGTTTGTGATTAATTGGCTTTTATCGTGTTTATATTAAGCGATGACATGGTTGTATCGATTGTATGGAAATGTGCCATTCTCTTCCTGATGACGGCAATTAAATCAATATACATTTATTAACAAAGTATAAATATAAATATAAATACATTTATGAATATATTCATGTTGTTATTAATAATCAATTCGCCAGTGGGTTGCTTAGGATTTAAAAGTTCTCTTAACAGCCTAATACATACACTTTAGAAGTTTAGAAGAGTCACTGTCATAAATGGATAAGAAAGATCTATAAAGATCATGGACTGATTGGTTGAAAATGTTTGTGTAACATATTATTTGTCTCCTTTCAATGATCTCATTACTACGAGACCCCTAAAGGGACATGGTGTAAATTACAAAGGGATGCTACTATTTCGTGCACACGACTTACTATCTCATCAGCATGAGATATTATCATTTTCATTTTTACACAATGTACCTTTAAGGGTTCTGTACATTACTATGCCACATATACATCAAATGTATTTTCTAGCATATCAAAGACATGTTTTTGTGTCCTTCATAAACAAAACCAGAAACCAAAAAAATAAGAAAGAAAAAAGTATACTTTGAAAAGTACACAATAAAGAACTTGTCTCACTCCAGATGTGTTAATATTCCAAATATTTTAATTAGCTTTTCCAATTCACATATAAATCTATGACAACATGAAAACAATCATGGTTGTTCTAGTTTTAGACCTCAGCTCATCTGCCCACAGGTGACTACACATGTTGTGTGAAGTGAACCCACCTACTGTACCAGTTAAGCAGTGTGTGCTGGGAAGCCTTGTCAGAACATGGGTCAGGTAAGGGCACCGTGACAATTTAATGTCTTTTTTGGAATTGCTAACTCTTACCATCAAGTAAAACGCAGGAGACAGAATACATGTTCTAATATAATTATAAGCCAAATACATTGAATTTAGTGTATTTCTGTTTCTTTCTTATCTCTAAACAAGCTACTGTGATGATGTTTTGTTTCTGCATGTGACATCATATGAAGGAAAAAAACTAACAGGAAGTGAAATTAAATCCCTCCCCTATCCAATTGAATGCTTTCCCAACCTGTAAGACAATAAATTAAAGTGTGTTTTTATTGTGTTTACTTGATCACAGGCCCAGGAAGAAGCTTTAATAAGATCATGTTTACACGATCAGGGTCTTAAAGGAAGCTTGTGTGTGATTTTGATTGATAATGTAAAACTGGTATTGGTGTAGTCGAGCTACAAATGTAACCCTGAGTTACAGATGAATTGAAATGTAAAGCACAGGCACTGCAGTTCAATCTGCTTGCAGAGGATTCCATGCAATGGTAATTAACACAGGAGCTTGCAGTGTGGAGTAGTGGTTAGGGCTCTGGACTCCTGACCGGAGGGTCGTGGGTTCAATCCCTTCTGGGGGACACTGCTGCTGTACCCTTGAGCAAGGTAGGTACTTCACCTAGATTCCTCCAGTAAAAACCAAACTGTATAAATGGGTAATTGTATGTAAAAATAATGTGATATCTTGTAACAATTGTAAGTCACCCTGGATAAAGGCATCTGCTAAGAAATAAATAATAATAATAATAATAATTATTAAACTGTGGATTTCAGACTTCAACAGAATCATCCACTTAGATAACTACCCATGAATAATCAACTCAGATAACCACTTGTGATTGTACTGTAACTTCTTTATTCAGTTATAACTTGGACAAGCCATTAAAATGCATTTACATATACACATCCATTCTCATGTAAACATCTTATTTAAACATTTTAGCAACATCATTCTTTCCAATGGATTCAGCCAGGTATTCTACAACAAGACAGGCTTTAACCATAACAAAAATTGACCAACAGGCTCTATTTTTAATATTTCCCATTCTTAATGTGGCTGGTGACCTTACTATACCTGCAGTAAAAACACTCTTCAGTCTCTTTTAGAATATGTGATAGTTTTGTATTTAGATCTGGGTTGCGTATCACATGATTGGTCCAATTTGCCACAGATCAGAACTTCTGAAGTGCATTCGTCAGTCCGCTGTCAGATTAAGTTGAAATGTTGTGTGCAAAGTGACACTGGTGTCCGATTGTCTAGTATTTGAAGGCATTGAAGGAACCACACAAAGGGTATTTTGCTGTGATAGTGCTCTTCTGCAGCTCACTTGAAGATGAATGTTTAAAAACAATAAGAAAGCAGAACACCACAATACTCCAAACACAAGAGCTCTCAAGAAAACACCTGCCCACTACTACTTTCCTCCTTTCCGCTCAGGTGATCTGTCCAAATTTACCAGCGTCAAGATCATATGACTCCCAGCCCCTAAAGAGCCAAACAACATTTACAAGTAAAAATAAATAATTGCAATCTATTTTAACAAGCTTAGCAAAAATAACCAAAAAAACGGCTGGTACCAGGAAAATAAATAAATACAGTACAAACATTAACAACACATGTGATTTACACTTTATATGCTCAGAAAAAATATTATAATTCAAAGTAAAACTTATTTTATTCTGAAAATGTGTGCCCTAATCAGTCAAGTTCCATTGTTAAAAATGTCTAGAATTCAAAGTAAAATACGCATAGTATATACTAGAATGTAGTGAAGCTCTAATTTGGAGTCTAAGCCAGCTGACGGAATGAAGTGGATTTATTTACAATGGAGAGGCAAGTGAATTTTGCACAATAAAAACTCCCTGAAGTTATTTTAAGGTGGTGTAATATAATTGTGAATCAGGGTCTGTGAAATCAGTCAATAAGAGCAGCATTAAACAGTTAAAAAATCACTTCTAGAGCAATTAGCCTGACATGACATTTAAAACTTGTAATGATGTTTGCAATTGCTCTGAGCTGGTCTGAGTGCTGATTCTTAAATAATGAGTTGATATGTTTTTATTGCCTGATTGAGGTGCTTGTAGCTGTCTGAAATTGACAGCTACAAATCCAAGGTGCTGTTTCTCCTGGCTTCTCTATTCAAAACATCTTAATAGTTAAAGGACAGAAACATCTAATTAGAAGTTACTTGCTCTCCAGTGGAACGTGTTTTCTGTTGACTTCACGGACTGGGGCTCAGTGCTACACAGCACCCTCCATTGCATGGAAACTGCACACAAGACAATGTAACCACATTAGACAGGTAGAGAAAAGGCTGTATGCAGCTACTGGGGGTAAAAAAGGAATAGCATAATGTAATTATATTACATTTAAATGTAATATTATTAAAGTATGATTTAAATGGGAGAATAGCTAATGCTGGGAAATAGGAAACTAACACAATCATTAAAATGGTAAAAACCATCTGGAAGGCTTTCTTCATCATGGGATGGATCTCGTCTCTTCCCGGTGCAGACCTCCTCAGGACCCTCAGGATTGAGATGCTACAGAAAATCATGACAATTACCAAGGCAAAGATGAAACCTGAGATTACATATACAGTGTCTTCTAATGGTGGTATACCTAGGTAGATGGAGAAGGCAACAGTAACAGCCCAAGCCACAGCAGAGCACACCACTCTATAGGTGAGCGACTTGAGCCTCAGGTAGGTGACTGGATGCACCACCGCCATGTAACGCTCTACACAGATACAACAAAGGAACAGAGGACTCCCTGTCAGGTTAAAATTAAAGAAAACATATGAGACCTTTGAAAGAATTGTATTCTCCAGAAAGTAATAATTAGATATATCAAGGGGTACATTGAGGCAAAACAAAACATCCATGACTGCCAGGTTCATTATGAACACCTCAGAAGATGAGAGGGTAGTTTGTTTCCTCAGTAAAATCCACAGCACTGCCACATTGGCTGGCAAACCCAGAATGGCAGTTAGAATCTCTATAGTCATCCAGAATAGAAGCCCAGCTGGATTGTCTCTGCATTCTGAGTCAAAACTGGTTGAAACAGTCAAAAGAGTTGTGGTGTTGTTGGAGACCATGGTGGAGTTTGTGTAGAAATAATCCATTTTGCACTGAATGCCCCAACAAGGAACTGGGTTTCACTGGTCAAGAGTATCTGGTGAGAGAAAGATTAAAGATTAACAGAACCCATACGATATCGTGCTGCAGTGTAACACTGTCGAGTGGGTCATAGTGACCCAGTTCATTTTATTGTATTGGAATTTCTCCATCTTTTGACTTTTGTATATTGATGATTTGCACAGGGTTGCGTTTTGTAAAGTAAGCCTGTGGTTACCAGGTAGTTTCTCCATGTATATTGTGAAATGCGATGCTGTGGCAGTGTCCCGTCCCTATATATATGCACACTGTATTATTATTATTTCTATTATTATAGTTTGCGGCACGGACTAAAGATGCCCTCATTATTTGATTTTAAAACCTTGTGGGGATGCGTGACTGATCAGCTACTGATTAACTAGTTGACAGTCACGCATCCTTATTAAAGTCGTGCAGACTATGGCCAAGGGGTACTAAGACAATTAATTAATAGCTAGTTAACCCCTCGACCAGAATATAAAAGCCTGCAGCTGTCTGTGGGAGAACATAAATAATTGCTATGTATGCTGGTTTTGCAACCAGCATACTACTTGTTTTAGTGTTTGTTTGTTAGTTTGGCCCTTGTGCCCTTTTTGTTGGTGTTTTGTTTTATAATTTTAATAAAGCGCTGAGCGTCGTTGCGCTTCAGTTTTGCCCCACCATTCATTGTTTTGGTTTTGTGTTCCTGGTCCGTGACGACACCGCACCTGCGCACGGCAACCACTCTGTCACACATGCTGATAGGATAACTCAATTACAAAGCAACCTTCACTTTGATATAAAACAGCACGGCTTTAAAGTATACATTCCATATACCAGTACTTTTTCTGTTCACATTTGACAGCGCTTATTTATCCTGTGAATATTATTTTAAAAATGCTCTTAAATGATGTTACACTAATTAATACAAACAAGTTAGCATCAAAAAATTAACAGTTCTACACTGTACAGTACAATATAGAACCATGAAACATTCTATCTACACTGTACAGTACAATATAAAACCATGACCCATTCTACACTGTACAGTACAATATAAAACCATGCACCATTCTACACTGTACAGTACAATATAAAACCATGCACCATTCTACACTGTACAGTACAATATAAAACCATGCACCATTCTACACTGTACAGTACAATATAAAACCATGCACCATTCTACACTGTACAGTACAATATAAAACCATGCACCATTCTACACTGTACAGTACAATATAAAATCATGCACCATTCTACACTGTACAGTACAATATAAAACCATGAACCATTCTACACTGTACTGTACAATATAAAACCATGAAACATTCTACACTGTACAGTACAATATAAAACCATGAAACATTCTACACTGTACAGTACAATATAAAACCATGCACCATTCTACACTGTACAGTACAATATAAAACCATGCACCATTCTACACTGTACAGTACAATATAAAACCATGCACCATTCTACACTGTACAGTACAATATAAAACCATGCACCATTCTACACTGTACAGTACAATATAAAATCATGCACCATTCTACACTGTACAGTACAATATAAAACCATGAACCATTCTACACTGTACTGTACAATATAAAACCATGAACCATTCTACACTGTACAGTACAATATAAAACCATGCACCATTCTACACTGTACAGTACAATATAAAACCATGAACCATTCTACACTGTACAGTACAATATAAAACCATGCACCATTCTACACTGTACAGTACAATATAAAACCATGCACCATTCTACACTGTACAGTACAATATCAAACCATGCACCATTCTACACTGTACAGTACAATATAAAACCATGCACCATTCTACACTGTACAGTACAATATAAAATCATGCACCATTCTACACTGTACAGTACAATATAAAACCATGAACCATTCTACACTGTACAGTACAATATAAAACCATGCACCATTCTACACTGTACAGTACAATTTAAAACCATGCACCATTCTACACTGTACAGTACAATATAAAACCATGCATAATGCATGACGTTTCCATAACCCAATCATAAAATCTGAGTACAACTAAAGAAATCTCTTAGTATGTGAGACACATGTTTCACACATGACACATGCAAAAGCACCCAAAGTGTGTATTTGTTTACAAAAAGAAAATAATAATGATCAAAATAAAAAGGTTAAACAAAACAATCACAGTACTCATAACACAGAAGACAAAACAAAAATGGAGTTTCTTACTCCCCACCACCTTCTAACAAATGATCCCCTGCTTAGTTTATATATACACCCATGCTTAACAATTAACACCTATTTAGCTAATTAAACCTCACATTCTCATGTGTATTTAGGGAAGGACATTTAACCCCTTCCTTGCCCATCACCAGTACACATGCACTATTTACAGATACACAAGCTGCACATGCACAGAGAGTTTACTCCACCACAGTCACACAAACAATGGAGGAGGCTGTGTGGTCAAGTGGTTAAAGAAAAGGGCTTGTAACCAGGAGGTCCCCGGTTCAAATCCCACCTCAGCCACTGACTCTGACCCTGAGCAAGTCACTTAACCTCCTTGTGCTCCGTCTTTCGGGCGAGACGTAATTGTAAGTGACTCTGCAGCTGATGCATAGTTCACACAGCCTAGTCTCTGTAAGTCGCCTTGGATAAAGGCGTCTGCTAAATAAACAAATGATAACAATAATAATAATAACCCAATCATAAAAACTGACTACAACTAAAGAAATCTCTTAGCATGGGAGATACATGTTTCTAGGACATGTTTTAAACTGGTCTGATGAAAATGACTTTAGTTTTAATCACAATGTATCATTTTTCATGTAAACCATATATAGTACTGTATATCATTATTTCTTATTTATCACTGTGTTAAATGAAATGAAAGGCCATGTCCTTGTCAAAGCCATCCTGTGGATGCAGGCAAATCATCATCAACCACTTTAAAATAATATACATTTAGAAGGACATAAATTGTAAAGAAACTGCTAAATACTTTGAATACCGGTAGAAACTTCTATGCCTCTAAAATATACATTTATATTAAGGATATTGCACCAAACAGGATACATGAGCCACACATTCTCTCTTACCACAATGGTATGATGTTGTCAGCAGTCAGATGAGTTAAACCCTCTCTGTTGGCAATAGGAACAGATCATGACAACCAAGGACAGTCTAAGTAGTAGGGTAAGCCACGCCCTCATATAAACACGACCAATTAGCTGGCTTTCCAACTACTTAAAATGTACTGTTTAAAATATGTTTTTACTGTGCAAGCATTCCTGTGTTTCGCGACTGTAACAGGTGTGCCACCCCTTTTCTCTGAGAGATGAAACATGTCATGCCCTGTAATACCATTTAGCTAAATAAACAATATTAACTCCTTTCCAGTGTGCATTATTATTTATTTCTTAGCAGACGCCCTTTTCCAGGGCGATTTATAATTGTTACAGATAACAAGATATCACATTATTTTTACATACACTTACCCATTTATATAGTTGTGTTTTTACTGGAGCAATCTAGGTAAAGTACCTTGCTCAAGGGTACAGCAGCAGTGTCCCCCACCTGGGATTGAACCCACGACCCTCCGGTCAAGAGTCCAGAGCCCTAACCACTACTCCACACTACTATACAATACTGCACTGTAGTACTGTACTATATTATAATGTGCTGTACTGTCCTGTCCTGTACTATACAACACAACACAGACAGACAGGCACACACAGCGACACACAGAGAAAGACACAGACACACACAAGACACACACACACACGACACACAGTGACACAAACACAGTAAGAAATCACTGTGCGCTGAGCTGCCGATGAATAAAACCAACTTCATTGCCAAAACCTTGGTGTTTTGTCCAGCAGCCCTTACAGTGCGTACAGCTGAGAAAATAATTCCAGTAAATCTAGCCTCCTATATATTGCCAACACTCCATAGGTCTCACATTTGTCTAAATGAAACATGCACCCATTATAGTAAAGGTGAATTGTTTTCTTACTTGGTTTTGAAGCTATAAGTGAATGAAGAATGATGGTTCAACAGTGTGTTGTAATGTAGGTGGAGTGCCTTTAACCCACACCATTGTGATATTTCACAAGGTACCATCATTTAATTTAATTATTTCACAAGGTACCATCATTTAATTATACCACAAGGTACCATCATTTAATTAGAGACCCTGGGATCCTTCAAGAAGCTGCTTGATGAGATTCTGGGATCAATAAGCTACTAACAACCAAACAAGCAAGATGGGCTGAATGACCTCCTCTCGTTTGTAAACTTTCTTATGTTCTTCTTATGTTCTTATGTTCTTATGTTCTTATGTTCTTCTTATGTTCTTCTGTTCTTATGTTCTTATAAAATGGCATTTATAATCGTTACTTATTAACACATTAATCAGGCACTTACACTCTGGATAACAATTACCATTGGTGTGTCCTTCCGCAGTTTTAAACAGAATGCTACATTATTTAAAAATAGTGATAATAACTACTTATTCTATTTATATTTTTAATTGAATTGAATTTCAATTCATTTTCAATTCCCCCAGTGGGAGGAAATCTCTGGTGCTCCTGGTGGAGAGCTGCCTCCCACTCCAGGCATACTAGCAACACCCTGATGGGTAAAAGAAAGATCAGGCTGAGAAGAACAAATGAAAGACTCCACTGCAGTGGAAGATCAGGGCTGGATAACATTGCCTTTGGTAGGACTCAGTCAGTATAGAGCTCCAGTGTTAATCCCAGTGAATGTTCAGAACTCAGTCAGTATAGAGCTCCAGTGTTAATCCCAGTGAATGTTCAGAACTCAGTCAGTATAGAGCTCCAGTGTTAATCCCAGTGAATGTTCAGAACTCAGTCAGTATAGAGCTCCAGTGTTAATCCCAGTGAATGTTCAGAACTCAGTCAGTATAGAGCTCCAGTGTTAATCCCAGTGAATGTTCAGGACTCAGTCAGTATAGAGCTCCAGTGTTAATCCCAGTGAATGTTCAGGACTCAGTCAGTATAGCGCTCCAGTGTTAATCCCAGTGAATGTTCAGGACTCAGTCAGTATAGCGCTCCAGTGTTAATCCCAGTGAATGTTCAGGACTCAGTCAGTATAGCGCTCCAGTGTTAATCCCAGTGAATGTTCAGGACTCAGTCAGTATAGAGCTCCAGTGTTAATCCCAGTGAATGTTCAGGACTCAGTCAGTATAGCGCTCCAGTGTTAAGCCCGACGAATGTTCAGGACTCAGTCAGTATAGAGCTCCAGTTGTGGGACTCCTTGCTGAGAGGAACGTGCACAGCCCTTGTATGGTAAACCTTTGCTTTGGTTTCACTGCTTTGTGTGACTCTTGAGATTCATGGCTGGTATCCTAGCAGTGGTTCTTTGAATGGTTGTAAATAAATCGCAGGTGCTTGACTAGCATTTCAACTGCAACCCCTCTGTCTCTCTGTGTTCATCAAGTGGATTCAAAAGTACCCTTTCACAACTGAGTTACCCTGAGTTACCATTTAACACTAGAGCCACCGGATTTTCCAACTACCAAGAACCACCACGTGGGTCACTTTGACCCATACATTTTTAAACTGCTTCGTTACCCTGTAACTCAGCAGCAGTACTGATTTTACCCATTACATAAATAATCTATCATCAGAGTCTCAGGAGAGACACTAAAATGACAAGAACGCTCCTCAAACACACCAAAAAGGTTCATTTTATAAATGAAAATTAATATGTTATTTTAAATCATGTTAAATATTATATTACAGTATTCATCTCAATGGTGGTTGTTAACTACAGTCATCCATAGATTAACCATCATGTTTCCTGTGCAATCTGTTTCACCTGACCATTAATAGCTGCATGCATTCAGGCCTCCTCCCTCCTCAAAGCCTTCTTCACACATTGAACTAATATCATTTTTGGCCTCTGCGGGCAAGACTGTCCAGTGGCATTATTGTTATGAGCAGCCACATTTAACACTAGAGCCACCGGATTTTCCAACTACCAAGAACCACCACGTGGGTCACTTTGACCCATACATTTTTAAACTGCTTCGTTATGAAAATGAAAGACATACTATCGGATCCAACTGAAAAGTTTATTCATGAACATCATATCTAACATTTGCATCGCAGAAACACCGTATTTAAATGGAAAATTCAACATAAAAGGCTTTATTTTATTTATTTATTATTTTAAGTTTAGTCATTGCCAATTAGTTTTTTTATTATTATTTTCTCCCCAATTTGAAATGCCCAATTATTTTTAGGCTCAGCTCACCGCTACCTCCCCTGTGCTGACTTGGGAGGGGCGAAGATGAACACACGCTGTCCCCCGAAGCGTATGCCGTCAGCCGCCTGCTTCTTTACACTCTGCAGACTCACTGTGCAGCCGCCTCAGAGCTACAGCGTCGGAGGACAACGCAGCTCTGGGCAGCTTACAAGCAAGCCCGCAGGTGCCCGGCCAGACTACAGGGGTCACTGGTGCGCGGTGAGCCGAGGACACCCTGGCCGACCTAACCCTCCCTCCCCCAAACGACGCTCAGCCAATTGAGCGCCACCCCCTGGGAGCTCCCGTCCACGGTCGGCTGTAGAATAGCCTGGACTCGAACCGGCGACGTCCAGGCTATAGAGCGCATCCTGCACTCTAGCGAGTGCTTTTACTGGAGGCACCACTCGGGGGCCCCAAGCTTTATTTTTAAAATGTGTGCATATACAGCATGACACCAATAGTGAAAAACTATAATAAAATACACATATCAAAAGAAACTGGTATGTACATATATACGTGTACAGGTGTAAATGGGTACATGTACACACAAAACTGTAAAACCGAAATCATTGTTTCTAATACTACATAAAAAGAAAATATAACACTATTTCCGGAATGACGGCTGCACTGTACTCTATGGAGGAGCGTACGTGTCTGCCAGCTGACTGTGCCTTCATCCAGGAGCTGTGTTGTAAACACAGATGCAGTTCCATTGAACACTATTGCGTAAATACGTGCAAACTGGTACATACAAATCTGTAAAACCAAAATGTTTTTTTGTTTTTTTTTAATCTAAAAAGAATATATAACATATGTTACTTATTAGGCACATAAGTTGTTATCAGTTTGCTGTGTGCATCTGAGTGCAGCTTGCGTATTCCCAGCAAAATGACTACTTTCAAAGTTTTAAGATTAAATATTTCCTTCTGATATATTCCCAGTTACATTTCTGGAACAAACCGAATGATTGTTGTCTCCCAAGTACTTGAAAAATAAGCAACTAGGCTTTCACTGAGTTGGCATCTTGACAAATCCACAATCATAGCAATCTCTGTCTCGTAGTCTACAAACAAAGAAAAGCTTGAAATAATAAAAAAAAACACATACGCTAGGAGGAGGAGGCGGGTTTAGGTCTCAAATGAATCACTTACATCTACAATAAAAACAAACTTTTAATATGGCTGATTTTTTTGTCTTTTTGGTCTGACTTGTTACAGATCAGAACCTCAGACGTATATTCTCCAATTCAGGGTCAGATTAATCAAATGTAGTGTGCAGTAAATATTAAAACAACAAAATGACAGAGCCATCCAGATTCCAGGTGCTCCACAAAGGGTATTGTGAGGCTTCTCCAATACTTTGCCTTGTTAGGGCAATGTCATTTAACATGGTTTAAAAACCTGCTTGAAGATTCATACTTATTAAACAATAACAACACCTATAATGTGCATTATACTTGACACAATGCACCAAACACAACTCTCCCTGTGTAAATGATGCTCTGCTTCAATCAATAAATCAACTCTCTGCTAATCATGCTGCTAACATGTGTGTGTGGCAAAGTGTCTTGACATGCGCAGGTGTAGTTGGTGCAGTGCTCAGGAATAACACACTCAAGACAGTGGAAGTTCAATAAAACAGCTCCTTTTTTTGACTGGGTTGCATTTCAACAACACTTAAATAAAAAATCACAATACAAAGCATTCAGTGCAAGTACAAGATGATGCAAGTACTGGTACAATTGAGTGCCATATATTTCAGTATAGTTGAGGATTGTGAGGTTTACAGATGCTGTCTGAACAGGTGTGTCTTGAGTAGGCACCGGAAGGTGGTCAAGGATTGAGCAGTCCTGATATCCGTGGGTAGGTCATTACACCACTGAGACGCAAGAGTGGAGAAGGGGCGGGTCCTGGAAGCGGGGGAGCGGAGGTGGGGTACAGCTAATCCGCTGGTGGCAGAGGAATGGAGGGGGCGAGAGGGGTTGTAGGGAGAAATAATAGTTTGGAGATAGGAGGGAGCAGAAAGTCAAAGACAGCAATAGGCAAGTACAAAAGTTTTTAATTGGATAGGGAGCCAGTGCATGGAGCGGACCAGTGATTATAATTGTTAAAGTGATCCATCTGGTTATATTTTTAAGAAAATGTAAGATGATATTCAAGTGTGTCGTATCCAAAATGAAACTTTCAGGAAGAATGTTAATATTATCATGATATTTCTCAAGTCTTTTTTTCTTGTAAAAATGATTTTGCAAAGAGTCAGGAGATTGCAGAAAACAATTTAACACAACACAGAAACACCCATGCTTTGCTGTCACAGTGAGACTAACATGAGAATCACAACCTGCTGCTCTGACATGTATAACTAAATGTGCTGAGCAGAGGAGCTGTCTCCCAGCTCTTCCTGTATAAGTGGT
The DNA here is from genome assembly GCF_902713425.1 of Acipenser ruthenus. Classification (NCBI taxonomy): domain Eukaryota; kingdom Metazoa; phylum Chordata; class Actinopteri; order Acipenseriformes; family Acipenseridae; genus Acipenser; species Acipenser ruthenus. The sequence goes on along the minus strand of NC_081241.1, from coordinate 4,775,514 downwards.
CATGTCAATTTAGCAATAAAATAACCAATTTGGCCTGACCACGTTCTCACATGTTTTTCTAAGTTCCCCTCCAATCAGGTCAAAGTAACCAGTCAAGCCCCATTCTCCTCAACCAGGGAGACCAGACACTCTTCAGGGGAATAAACTCTCTGATTTCAACACACAAATATACAATCATTTTTATAATCCTACCAAGAATACACAAGTTCAAATGTGCAGTTTGCTCTTTTTCATGAATGATAAAAGATGGAATGACATCCTGGTTGAAGAGTGAAGTGGATATGTGATTCTGAAGAGTGAAGTGGATATGTGATTTTGAAGAGTGAAGTGGATATGTGATTTTGCTCGCAGTGTCGTGAAGGTGGACCAGCCAGTTGCGTATAGTTTTGTGTGGAAGTGAGGATATAACAAACAGAAGTCTTTAGTTCAGTATCAGATCTCAGAATGGAGGAACAGTCAGGGGGAAAGGATGAGCAGACGTTTGAACTGGAGAATCTGTAGGCAAGACAGAGCATCAGCAGCATTATTAGTTATACTGGGATGATGGCGGGCTTGCTAGATTAAATTATTGGGAACTGAAAACCAGACGAGGCGGTGTAGGAGTTGCATAATGACGGAGGAAGAACAGCCTTTATTAATAATATGCATGGCAGTTTGATTATTGCAGAAGAATAACATGGATTTTTTGTGCCATATTGAGCCCCAAATATAGGCTGCGATGATGATAGGGAGGAATAGTTTTGAGGAGGGCTGTGGATGTATTCTGAGGGAATAGAGATTGGATTTCTGGTAGCCAAGCACTGGAGAACCATTGATTGAGGAAAACGTCACCGAAGCCGATGGAGGAAGCGTCCGTATGAAACGAAAGGTCATGGGGGACAGAAATGAAGTCATCGTAAAAGAGGGGATATATTGGCAGCTGGACAGCGGGGGCATGAGCTGCTGATGTAGCAGACACTGCAGTGACTGACGGAGAGGAGGGGCGGGCTGCGGGCTGCAGGCTCCAGACTCGTAATCCTGTTCTCCAGCGCTTCCAGGCAGTCAGAGACTGAGGAAACAGAAACATTGAGGGGTTGAATTCAATGTTTAAATGTCATTAAATATTTGAAGATGCAAGTCAGAGAAATACTCTGACATGGCAGGGTCAGAAAGTACAGCTGGCTGTAGGAATGAAAGCGAGGCAGCAGAATCGAAAGCTGGCACAGAGGGGGAGGGACGTCTGCTGACAAGCCTGGTTCACTGAACTGAAGCCAGTGGAGGAAAGACAGGATCAGCTGAGAAGGGTTGACAGTATAAAGAAAATGAAGAAATGTGGTTGCTGTCTGTTGGAATTAGTTATTTAAAAAAAAAGAATCCCTTCATAAGCTTGTCGGTACACCACTCTTTATAGAAAACCCAAGCTGGTGGATCTGCCCAGGGAGTATGACATTTGAAGCGACGGGCTGGATTGGAAGGGACAAATGCCTAAATGGCTGAAGTGACGGGGATAAGCATGGCAGGATCATTTTAAGCTTACATTTAACTCTTTATATTCAACAATTCAAGTATCAGTCTACAGAGCTCCATGGCACATCAAATGAAAAAGAAGGAGTGTTTGACCAACGGCTTAAATAAGGATAATTGATAGATTGCTTGATTAACTAGGGAGAAGCCCCTACACCTGCTCCCTGAACAACACCCAATGGTTACAAAAAAATAGTATTTTATAAACTCCTATTTTAAGTCTTACCTAGTTTTCTGGGTTACGTACAATAGAGAGAAATGGAAGGTTTACAAAACAGAAACTATCGTTAACTTGGTAAGGAAGCTCAAGATAATGGGGTCGGTAGAAAAACTGCTTAAAGACCAAATTCACGTCAAATTAATTGTTTCTCTTTCCTCTTATGTTTTATGACGTTCCTGCTTTCCCCTTCTCTGGTAAATAGTGTACATGATTAACATAGCTAGTTGTATAAATGGGCAAAGTGTTACCATATAAATCATGCAGTTAGTAGCGGTACACCAATTAACAAATATAATCCAGAATCCATAGTGAGAATGGTAATACTCATACTCATTACACAGTGCACCTCTATGTACAAACAAAAAATGAATCAACTCCTGGTTCCAATAGGACAATTATGACTGTCAGTCTCAGATCTAGATATAGCAAGCCAACCTAGAGGAGGAAGAGGAGGGACCATCAGCACAGTAGTCTGAAGTTGCAGTGAGTGAATTGTTACATATTTTCTCTGTAAAAAAAGGGTGCTGACATTTTTACTGCCAGACTGCCATACAGAGACCATAATCCAGCAATGAAAATATATCATGTTTAAAATTAAAATAGATCATTTGATCATTGAACATTTGAGACCTCTATAGTGGATTCCTGCTAGGGCATAAATGCAGCTTGATACTTTTATTTATCTTTCTCAACGACTACAGTCCAGCAGCCCTTAACCAGGGGCTTAGTTACAATGAAAGATGGAAGGAATAGGATAGGAAGAGCCCTACCCCTGACCTGGGTTGTATGTTTATAATGTATGTGGATACCAGCTTTTCGACGATTTGTTATTCAAATTCCCAAATGGTCATTAACACAGGAAGGAAGAACCTTGTTTTAACTACAGTAAATACATAAAAACACATCCATTAATCAAAGTTTCCAGTAGAGGAAGACAGGCTTGTGGCAAAGTGGTTTGTAGTGAACAGGTGAAGTGGTGATGCGGTGCTCAGGAATGATAGACACAAGACAGTTCACGGTGAAAAAGTAGCTCTTTCTTTGCTGACAAATAATAATACCTGGCTCTACACAACCATATCATTCAGGCAAACCATGGGGTTCAGTCCCGAAATAATAATACACTAAACAAGACACACACAACACGGTCACAAGTCCAGAGTGAGTTGTTCTGAGTGAAAGTGGTGATGTACAGGTTTATTTGTGTACAATGGTGAAGTGGAGTCCGGGTTTAATTGCTGGTGGTTTAGCTACAGCTCCTTCTATAATGACAAGCACAGACATAAAGCAACAGACAAAACACTTAACACTCATGGCAACCATAACAAAGGAACAGATTACATTGTCACACCCCCTGTTATACCCTTAGTCCCGCCCCCTGCGATAGCTAGTTCAATCACGTCTCCTCCAATCCATGACTGACACATCGCATACCACATTAGGGCGATGACTTCCGGAATTGTGACTCTGCCCCCTTCCTGGATGTCTGGCTTCCGACTGACCCTGGAATGAGCTGTCAGCCCATCCACTAAGAGGCACACTGTTCCTGTTCTACAGCGCCCTCACAGGTCGGGTTTATTTTTTCATTAACTGTGAATTGGGTGTTCTTGCTGTCCTTTATATGTTCTGATGGATATCATGATATCTTTACTGTGTTACAGATATGTGTTTTCATTTTGGCCTGTTCCAACCCTTGTCCATTTTTCAGGGAACACAAAAAAAATCAAAAATACATAGCTGAAAAGGACTGTGTTTTAAAATAAGTAGGCTTCTATTTAGATGTACTGTATTGGTTTTGTTGGTACAGTACTATATTTTCAACTGAAAAAGTATTTTAATTCAGAACGATATGATTCTGAAAATATCCCTTGCCAAAACTAAAGAGACAACACATTAACGGCAATACAGTACAGTTTAAATTCATCTAAATCAAGTGTATTGTACAAACAACACAGAACCCTCAACACAGGAGAATATTGACACTGCAGCAAACCAACCAACAATCAGCTGAGAAACACACACACACACACATACATATATGTATATATATATATATATATATATATATATATATATATATATATATATATATATACAGAAAATGCATTTTCATTCCATATGGGTAATAAATAATTCCTGTACGACTTTCAATATATTCTCAATTATCTCCCGATGTCTGTAATTAAACCTAAGCGTAACTGTAATGAACTGTCTTAACATAGTCTTTGAAAACAGCCGTGTAATTATTCAATTAATTGTTTTTAACAAGCTGTTCCCTGTTATGAAGTGACCTCAATGCACCCCATCGACACAGTCACTTGAGATCTGTAAAGATGTTGAGCCTCTACGAGAGAGTTATGTATGCGTGGCAAGTACAATATCCAGGCTTTATCACTGTTTGCATGACCCGTTTACTACATACAATGAACAGGAGTTTAAAATAAGGTATCGGTTTTCCAAGAATGGTGTCAGAAAATGAATTGAGATACTGGAACCATGTCTGTGATCCACAGGAAGAGGAGGGCACCCCTTTGATCCCGCACTGCAGGTTTTGTTAACACTGCATTTTATTGCTACTGGATCTTTTTTTTGCTGTGGGGACTATTTGATCAATGTACACACATCTTATATTGCCATGCCAAATGAAGAGGAGCAGCAGGACATCTGCACAGCCTTTCACACCAAAGCAGGAATAGCAGAAGTTGTTGGAGCTGTTGACAGCACACACATCCGCATTCACTTTCATAGGCAACATTAACAGGCCTGGGTATACTATCAATTGTCAGATGGTGTGTGACCATGACCTAAGAATACACAACACGGTAGCAAGATGGGCGGACAGTACACACGATGCTCGAATTTTCAACACCAGCCTCCTAACATCTCATTTTGAGGAAGGCTTGTATTGTGTAGTCCTCTTGGGTGACCATGGTTATCCTTTACGGGGGTATCTTCTGACATCTGTTCACAATCCTACAGCACCAGCAGAGCGGTGATATAACAGGAGTCATAACAAAGCAAGAACCCATATAGAAAGAGCCTTGGCAATTTTAAAACAACATTTTGCTTGTCTCTGCTTTGGTTTGCAAACCAGTCCAGTAAGAGCCAGCAACATTATTGCTGCATGTGCGGTTCTTCATAACCTTGCTATCGACTGGGATGAACCTTCTGTTCCACATCCAGGAAGACACTCACCACACCCTGGACATGTTGACACTGTTATGATCTGACCACAAACACAATAAATGGAAGGACTGGTGTTCTGAAGAAGTATTATAAATAATCACTTCTAATGAGACCTAGGGAAGACATTTATTGCACCCCTTTAAACATATTTACATTTCCAGTCAACATTGCTTTTACATGCTTGTCATGCTTGTATTTCAGCAATGTCAATCAATCTGAACTGGGTGGGCGTTACCCTTTACACCACTGGCTAAGCTACAAGTGTGCAGGTGCAATCGATTAGAGGTGACAAGCAGAACCATTTGAAGCTGCAAGAATATACAGTAGCTAAACTATCTAAGTCCCCCTCACAACTTCCCACATGACACAAACCATCTCTCCTGTGTAGTGGAGGAGTGTGGGTGTGGGTGGGTGGTGTATATGAGGGCCCTGATGCTAGAATCTAGTGCCAAATTTGCACCCCTGATATATAAGCATATTTAAAGTACAACATTGGTAACAATTAAGTAACAATTGAACGAGTCAACACAAGCAGACAAGGCTGCAGACGTGCCTCTGTCTCACAGCAACATCACACAAGCTGAGGGACATCCTGGTCATCTGCAGTCCTCCTGATTGATGAAGAAGTTGCAGCTGTGAGGCAACACTTGAATCAGGCATTTCAAATGGGAAAGGGTTGATTATTGTTTTCAGTGTTCCCAGACACTTTACACAGAAATATATTATTTACTACTTACAGTGTAAAAATGAAAAAAAATAAAAAAAATCCTACACTTTGCATGTTTTCTAATTCATTGGTAACTTTGATGAGCCATGTTCAAATGCAAATCCGTACTCGATGATCTCTTTGTGTGCTTTGCAACAGCAGCAGGTGTTCAGGACTGATTCAATCACATTACACTCATCCATAGTCAATCAATCAATCTTTATTTTATATAGCACCTTTCATAGTGGACCACCATCACAAAGCACTTCACAAGATAGTGAGAAACAATACATTAAATACAGCGAAATACAGGGCATAGTACATTACATACAAAGAGTAAAAAAATAATGCAAATACATTAAATACAGGCATATTACATTAAATACAAGGCTAGGATGTGAATTCTAAACATTGTAGATGCGTGTTTCATACAGAATCATATGAATAACATGGTTGAAAAACCTGAAATAGCAGTTTAGGCAACAGCTAATAAAAGATATCAGGCTTAAAATTCATTGAAAGCAAGAGAGAACAAGTGGGTCTTGAGAGTTGGTTTGAAGCGAGCGACTGTGGGACCTGCACGCACTAAAACTGGGAGAAAGTTCCAGAGAGTCAGGGCCATGAAGCTGAAAGAGCACTGTCTGAGTGTGGTGCACTTTTGCTTGGGTATAACATGCAATCCAGAGTCAGAGGACCTCAGCTTGCATGCAGGGATATAGCGGGTCAGCAGGTTGGAGAGATACTCTGGACCTGTGTGATGAAGGGCCTTGTAGCAAGCAAGAGAATTTTGAAAGTAATCCTGAACTTTACAGGTAGCCAGTGCAGCTGGGCAAGACAGGGGGTAATGTGATCATGTTTTATACATCTGGTAAGGATCCTAGCAGCGGCATTTTGAACCAACTGCAATTGGTTTATGGTGCGTGACAGGCGACCAACATAGAGAGAGTTACAGTAGTCGTTCGAGAGGAGACGAATGAGTATCCCTGCATCTGGGAGGGAAAGGTAGGGATGGACCTTTGAGGTTTTGACTACAGAGGAGATTTGGGCATTAAAAGAGAGGTTACTATCTGGCAGTACACCAAGGCTTTGTACAGTGGGGGAAGGCAGCAGCAGACAGTTTCCAAGGTTCAAGGAAGCAATATTGAGTTTTTGATCCTACTAGAAGAAGTTCAGATTTGTTAGTGTTGAGCTGAAGAAAATTGGCAGACATCCAGGCCTCGATCTATTAGATGCAAGCTGAGAGCTGGACCATGGCCGATAGACATCCAGGGTCTAGTTTTAGGTAGAGCTGGATGTCATCTGCATAGGAGTGAAACATGAGGCTATGTTGGCAGATGAGGTGATCTAAGGGAAGCATGTACATATTGGAGAAGAGGCCCAAGAACAGACCCTTGAGGGACACTGCAAGTGACCGGGTTTGCATTAGCACAGCTTCCATCATAGAAAACAGACTGCATGCATCCAGATAGGTAAGAGGCCAGCTAGAAGAGACAGGTTCCAGGGATCCCAGCATACTTCTGAAGGTGGTCAAGAAGAATGTTAAGATCTATGGTATCAAAAGCAGCAGTTAGGTCAAGGAGGACAAGGAAGAGGGAGCAGCAGCCTCAGCATTAAGCAAGAGATCATTTACCATTCGGAGCAGAGCAGTTTCAGTGCTGTGATGCGGACGGAAGCCAGACAGCAGAGATTCAAGCAGATTGTTAGATGTGAGATGTTTCGTCAGCTGGCTGGCTACAGCTCTTTCAGTAGTTTTGGAGAGAAAAAGAAGATTTGATATGGGGCGGAAATTAGATACAGTGCCGTGAAAAAGTATTTGCCCCCTGTCTGATTTTCTGCATTTTTGCATATTTTTAACACAGAATGTTATCAGATCTTCAACCAAAACCTAATATTAGATAAAAGGGACCCTGAATGAACAAATAACACAAAAGTTTGATACATATTTCATTTATTTATTAAAGAAAGTTATGCAACACCCAATGCCCTAGTGTAAAAAAGTAATCGACCCCTTAGACTCAATAACTGGTTACACCATCTTTAGCAGCAATAACTGCAACCAGACACTTCCTGTAGTTATTGATTAGTCTCTCACAGCGCTGTGGAAGAATTTTTACCCACTCCTCCATGTAGAACTGCTTCAACTCAGTGACATTTGTGGGTTTTCGAGCATGAACTGCTCGTTTCAGGTCCTGCACAACATCTCAATGGGGTTTAGGTCTAGACTTTGACAAGGCCATTCCAAAACTTTAAATTTCTTGTTCTTCAACCATTCTGATGTAGACTTGCTTGTGTGTTTCGGATCATTGTCTTGCTGCATGACCCAGCTGCGCTTCAGCTTACAGACGGATGGCCTGACATTCTCCTGTAGGATTCTCTGATACAGAGCAGAATTAATGGTTCCTTCAATGATGGCAAGATGTCCAGGTCCTATTGCAGCAAAGCATCCCCAAACCATGACACTACCACCACCATGCTTGACCGTTGGTATGAGGTTCTTACTGTGGAATTCAGTGCTTGGTTTTCGCTAGACATAACGGGGCCCATGTCGGCCAAAAAGTTCCACTGGCATTACTCGGGCAATCTTGAGGGCAGCAGGAACCAGGCCTAATTCCAGGGACAGGTTGAGAGAGCGCACAATGGAAGGAGCAAGGTCAGAAGCACAGAGATAGACAAGATTTGCTGGCCAGGGGTCCAAAGGGCAGATGGCAATAGTTGATTTCAACAATTGGCCATAGACATCAGTAATGGAGGGAAGAGAAGGAAGAGAGAGCAGGAGGGGCAATCAGAGGGGAGTCAAGGTGGTCAAGTACTATACTGGGTTTGTGGCAGGAGAGCGTAGAATAAATGGTGTCAATTTTGTTCAGAAAGAAAGAGGAGAGATCATGGCAGGTAAGAAAGGAGGATGAATGGGAGGTGGATTTATCAATGGCTGGATGCAGGATTTGATCAATAGTTTTGAAGAGAATATTTGGTTTACCGTGTCCCATGGATATGATTTCAGAGAAGTACTTCACCCTGGCAACGGCAAGTGCACGCCTATAGCTATCCAGTTGGTCAGTCCAGATCTCTCTGTGAACCGTTAGTCCAGATGACCTCCATTTGCGCTCAGACTTGCAGACTTAAGCAGTCGAAGTTCGAGGGTATACCATGGACAGTTGCAATGTTTCTTCACTGTTCTGGTTGAAAGCGGGGCAACTGTGATGATGATCTGAGTAAGGGTGGCGTTTCAGAGGGACACCGCATCAGAGGGAAAGAGAGTATTATAGGTTTTAGCAGATTTTTGGGACAGAAGGAAATAACAGATCAGTAGTAGCTGAAGGTGCGGGAAGATTAATATTGGCAGTGATTAAGAAATGGTCAGAGAGAGAGATGTCTGAGACTGAGAGATTGGAGATATCAAGACCTCGGGTGATGAGCAGATCCAGGGTGTGTCTACGGGTGTGAGTGGGAATGTTGACAGATTGAGAGGATCTAAGACAGTCCAGGACCATGACAAAGTCGGTCACTTGAGGGGAAGAAGGCAAATCAACACAGATATTGAAATCATCTAGGAGTAGAATTGTGTCAGTTGCAGTCAAGTGCAGATTAGGGAGAGGAATTGCGAGGACTCATAAAGAAAAGTGTTATTCTTTGGTGAACGATAGATTACAGCAAGGGTGAGGGGTATAGGAGAGGGGAGCTTGATAGCGAGATGTTCAAACGAAGAAAAGGCTGGTATAGAGAGAGCTGAGTTAGCAATAACAGCAGTACCTCCACCTCTACCAGTGAGGTGTGGCTTTTCAAAGAGCGAGTAGCCATTTGGGGTGGATAGATGTAGTGAGTTCTTATCATGTACAGAGTGCCAGGTTTCTGCTAGACAAAGAAGATCAGTATTAGTATCAGTTATAAGTTTGTAGATGTAGAGATTTGTTAGTCACAGAATGGCAATTTAAGAAGGAGAATTTACACCGTAACAGGCAGTATAGGGGGAGAGGGAGTTAGAAGCGGTATCTGCAGCAAGTACTTACCAGTGTTCATTCTAGGAGAGGAGCTTTGTCCAGGAGATCCAGACATTTGGTGTTAGAGTAGGAATGAGGCCTCTAGTAGCCATTGGGAGAGGTTTGGAGAAGGTCCTTGCTCCACCTATCCACGCTCTGACTGCCAGAGCTCAGACTGCCCTTGAACACGTGGCCCTTCGATGGCTGGCGCTTAGAACGGCTGGCATTCTAAGACACTGATTGCCAATTTACAATATCCTGTAGGCCTGGAGCTGAATACTTAACACAATGTTCTCATCAACCTCACAATTCAACAAACTTAACTACAATTTTTAAGTGCAGGCTAGTTACCTTTAGCAGACAATGATTTTGACCATCAAATTCACTAAAATCCACATACCTATTTTGCCGTTGATTCAAACAGCAGCACGGGTTCCAGCCAGCAGTAGAAGTCCACACCACACGTGTCTTCAGGTTACAATCTCAAACTGAATAACTGCACAGATTTAGGTGCCAATTTATGCGTAGTAAGCCACAGAACTGACACACACGCCCAGTACTTAGGAGGACAGAAGGCACGCTAATCGCCGTATACTTTACACAATATTCTCATCAACCTTGGTGTAAAACTAGATCAAATGTGAACTGCAACAGCAATAGAACTACAATCCTTGTTCTTGACAACCCATCTAATATGGCCCTGTAGGCATCATTTAGCATCAAGACTTGTCCTTGGAAACCTGTTCTGAATAGGAGAATACACCCATTAATCAATAACGTACTCCTCAGCCCTATAAAAGGCCAGTTTGTCCACGTCCACTTGTCGTTTTTTATTGCTTGGTTTGGTTTGGTTTTGCTTGGTTTTATATCCCCGCAGGTCATGTTGGTGGTGTCTCTTACCTTTGCATTATTGACTCGACTCTCCAATCGTAGACCTAGGGCACGACATCCATTTTCATGCGCTGCAATTTCATTCTGCTGCATTCCTTCATCCTACATTTCCAGTAGACCAGCGATTCTGATGCTGAACATCCTCGTTTCAATAAATTCCATGCTCAAATTCACCAAGGTACGTAAATGTAGTCATAGTGTAACTACTTCTTCAAAATGTAAGACATTGAGTTCTGGACTGCGACACCCCGCTTGTGCAAAAAGTAACTTTTCCGAATTAGTTTAGTTAAAAAAAGTCAGCTCTGTGGTGCATATTTAATGTGCCGTCAGGAATACATCAATGTGTTATGGCAGCCGACTGCGACAGCAACGAATGTACAAGATCACTACGTAACCATACACAACACGCAGTCTTTCCAAACGCTGCATTAAACTTTCAAAAGGCCATATTCATACACAGTACTCGTTTCAGCCAACATTTGTAAACTGTCAGCGGGATCTTGGAAGGATTCTAAATCTGTCCAAGTGCACACACACCAATCAAATACATACAAAACCAGCAATGTTGTACTCAGTATACTATGTAAATAGAAAAAGAAGAGAAACAGCTTATTATCTCAATCTGTTGTTGTGATTCTATGTTGAAGCCCTGGTTGTGTTTGGAGGTGACATGACGACTCCCCATTTCATTCCAAACAAAGGGGATGCTTGATATAACATAGTGCTAGATATAACTATGTTTTGTAAATATCTGTAAATAAGTACATTTTCTTAATGTTTCTTGTTGTTAGACAGCATTACTAAATGATTAAAAGAAGATTAGGGATGGATGGCATATTTTCTTTTAGTTTTCTTCGAATGTTTGCGTTATGATGTTTTTGGCTTATAATGGGGTATTTGTTCATTTGGTAATATAAAAATGTACCATTTTATTTGACTGTTATATTTATGTATGTATTGATTAGTTATTTTATGTTAAATGTTTTATTTGTGACTTTTGAGCGACCCATATGGGTCATGTGATGCATGACGATCATCTAACAGGTCGTCTACTTTGCTCTTCATCAGATGTTTATATTTAAATGCTGTCATACTCTAAACATTATCGAAGGTTCGACCAAGCCCACATTTACTCAAAATCATACATATCAAATCACACTGCAGCAACAGGAAGGAAGCAATACGCCTTTCTAATATGACTGGATATGACTAGTATCTGAGATTTTGTCATGTGAACACAATCCCTGCAGGCAGTCCAGAAGGGTCAGCAGAGCTAAAGACAGAATAAAATAAATACATAAATAAATAAATAAACCAGTATGGACACGAGAGCTAACACCCTAGAGCTCTGAAGAATTTCCAAGCATAACTGTCAAGGCTTTCTTCCTATGCATCTGGATGCGGGATATTTGCTCAGAAATTGGGACTGCCCGACCATATAAGGACTGTTGGTATGCATGCAGTATGTATGAAACGTACCACACCGTTCTTGTTTACCTTCCATCCTATGTTGCTGATAATAATAGGTTAGTCAGACATTGGAGCTCTGTTGAAGTGGAACCACACAAACAAGCTTAAAGATTTGGGCAGGTGCCTGCGCTGCATCGTGCTGGGCTGTGCTGGGCTGCACTGTGCTGAGGTGAGCTGAGCTGTGCTGTCTGTGCAGTTCTGTGCGGCGCTGGGCTGAACTGATCTGCGTTGTGCTGACCTGATCTATGCTGTGCTGAGGTAAGCTGAGCTGTGCTGTCTGTGCAGTTCTGTGCAGCGCTGTGCTGAGCGGAGCTGATCTGCACTGTTCTGAGTTGAGCTGTGTTGTGTGTGCAGTTCTGTGCGGTGCAGTGCGGTGTGTGCAGTTCATTGCAGTGCTGTGCTGTGCTGTGCTATGCTGTGCTGTGTCATGCTGTGCTGTGCGGCGCTGTGTGGTTTTTGGAGCTCATGCGACAGTGGGAATGGATAGAGCAGAAAAAAGACATCTTGTATCACGCTGCATATCCCCAAGAGGAGGTAAGAAGTGTTGGAGCGTGTGCGACAGTGGGAACGGATTGAGCAGAAACAAGACATCTTGTATCACGCTGCATATCACCCTGGAGTAGGTAAGAAGTTTTTACAACTTTTGCTTCCCAAAGTTCTCCAGCAGGAAGTGCTCAACAGTCTGCATGATGATCATGGACATTAGGGCGTGAAGAGAACCATGCAGCTGATCCACCAGAGGGTGTTTTGGCCGGACATGGAGAGCAACGTGAAGCGGTGGTGTATGCAGCAGGAAAGATGTACGCTGTCCAAGACAGTTCAGCTGAAGACCTGAACATTCATGGGGAGTTGACTTGCTTTGAGGCCTCGTCACTGTCCTGGAACCCTCGAGTGATGGAAGAGAACATGTCTTGGGAATGACAGACGTGTTCTCCAGATACACGCAGGCCATTACTGTAATATCTAATATGCCATTTTCTATACCAATATGTTGATATTTACTCTTGGGTTTTTATTTGTATAATTCAAATAAAATCTACAGTAAAGGTCAGCTGTCATATAATGTGCATATCCAGAATTCAGAGACTACAGTTGGATTAATAACTTCTTGGTAGTAACATGGCAAATAACGGTATATCATTTTAGCAATACAACAAATATTCCGAAAGGTTACAAATGATTAAAATAACTGAATACATCTCATCCATAACAAAGTATAGAAAAGGCTAAAACATTGTCATAACTACAAATATTGAATTATCTAGGTAGTCTGTAATAAATGAAATCCTGTACACTCTCTCTCTGTATCATCGGCATTACAGCCACAGTCTGTTAACTATCTGTTTCAAGGTGAGCTGTCCTCCCTTCCCAAATGCAAATTAACTCCTGATAAATTATGACAAGTAACACGGATTTGCTTTTAAATTCCCACGCAAACAAAAGAAATAGTCGCAAGAAGCCCTGCTCGTTAACACTAGAACTGCCACGGCAGTCATTTTGACGGTTTTCACTTTTAAAATTTTAATTACCCTGCATGTGTGAAAGATACGCAGTTGTCGTTCTTGACTTTCCCTAAACACATGTATTAAATACCCTGATGGTGTTTGAAAGACAGGATCGCAAAAATAAAAAGCTATAATCCCACCACTGCCAGAGTAGTCATTTTGACTGCCTTTTACAATGCATGATTTTATTTTGAATACAACCTACAATATTCTGTTTTATTTTTATATACAAGCCTGTTGTTATCTCAACTGGACCTGGCAGCGATCAATTCTTTTGTTTTGAACAAGGAATGCACCAGGGAAAAGGAGAGATTTCATCTCGAAATCATTTCGATCAGAAAACTACAAAGCAGCAGGCAAATGAAGCTCAACCTGGATTCAGTGCTGCACCAAGTCACATATGCAAGAGAAAACGTATGTTACTTTCATTTAAAACTAAAAACTACTTTCATTTTTACAGTTTTGTATGTATATGTACCTGTTTACACACTAGTTTCTTTTATTATAGTTTTTCATTTTTTGAAGTAGTGCTTTATCGTGGTAAGTTAGAAAATAAACCTTTTAATGTTTTATTGTTCATTTAAATACGCGTTTCGGCTGTGCAGATGTTTGATACGATGTGCTTGAATAAAACTTTTGAGTTGTATCCGATAGTTTCTCTTTCATTTTAATATTGATGTTGTTTAAAATGTAACCATCATAATGACTGATAGCGGCGGTTTTAGGCATGAGTATAACCACGGCTGTTCTAGTGTTCAGATATTAACAATATTTTCTAAATCAACATAACAAAATAGGCATAACGACATCCTGAAAATGCCAAAACCAATGCTACATACCGATTTGTTGATTAACACTGGAGTTATCATTTATGAAAATCCTGCCCCCATGTCTTGATTGTGTTTCAAGGTAATGACGTTCAACATAGACCTATCAGGCTAAATAATAATAATAAAAACATATTCAAAAGACTTTCTTCAAATCGATTGACTTAGGTACAGGTATACTGTTTGGTATTTATTTAATTTATCATTAAATCAGCACTGGGTCTTCTGTCAGCAACAAACGTCAAGAACAAGAGTGGACATTTTCAAATGAGAAATCACCAAAAATATACACAGATCAATTCAATGTGAAAAAGTGTCTCTGCTTCTAAGCAATATTACACAAGCTGAGGGGATTAATCATATTTTATCATTATTTTATCATTATTTTATCATTATTTTATCATTATTATATAGCACCTTTTGTGATAAACCTCCTCAAAGCACTTTACAGATAGGAATAACTCAAATTAATATACAAAACAGGAGGCTATTAATATACAGGAGGCTGTGTGGTCCAGTGGTTAAAGAAAAGGGCTTGTAACCACGAGGTTCCCGGTTCAAATCCCACCTCAACCACTGACTCATTGTGTGACCCTGAGCAAGTCACTTAACCTCCTTGTGCTCCGTCTTTCGGGTGAGACGTAATTGTAAGTGACTCTGCAGCTGATGCATAGTTCACACACCCTAGTCTCTGTAAGTTGCCTTGGATAAAGGCATCTGCTAAATAAACAAAACGATATAAAAAAATAGTAAAATATAAGATGATAAAGTACCCATTTAAATTACATACATTCAAATACATTTTAATTCTTACTTTAAAAAGCAGTCACAAGGATAAGTAGTATAAAATAGGATGATCCCTATAAAATACATGTGCTAAATTATAAAAATGTGTTTTAATCTAATTTAAAAGCAGCAAGAGATTGTGCCATCCTTACAAATCGTGGCAGATCATTCCATAACTTTGGGGCTCTAAAGCTGAATGCTCTGCCATGTGCTTTCTTTCTCTGTATCCATGGGATACTAAGTAAACCATCCAGTGATCTGAGAGAGAGACTAGGGCCATAAGGGGTCAGCAAATTTTGTAAATATAGTGAGCAAGGCAATTTAAATCTTCATAAGAGAAACAGAAACTTAAATCTATCCTTAACCTTACAGGAAGCCAGTGTAAGGCTGCTAACACAGGGGCAATGTGTGTGTGCTTCTTTGTTCTGATTAAAACTCTGGCAGCAGCATTTTGCACAAGCTGCAATCAAGAAAAAACACAACTTGAAATACCAGAGAAAAAAGCATTGCAATAATCATTACTAGAGTTTATAAAAGCAAATGGCCCTGGTCATCTGCAGTCCTCCTGGCTGATGAAGAAGTTGCAGCTGTGAGGCAACATTTGAATCAGGCATTTCAAATGGGAAAGGGTTGATTATTGTATTCAGTGTTCCCAGACACAGAAATATATTATTTACTACTTACAGTGTAAAAATAAAAATAAAATAAAAAATCCTACACTTTGCATGTTTTCTAATTCATTGGTGACTTTGATGAGCCATGTTCAAATGCAAATCCGTACTCGATGATCTCTTTGTGTGCTTTGCAACAGCAGCAGGTGTGCGGGACTGATTCAATCACATTACACTCGTCAATAGTCATTTATAGTGCAAAACTAGATAAAATGTTAACTGGAACAGCAATACAACTACATGCCTTGTTCTCATCACCCCATCCAAGAGACACAAATAGCAAAATCATAGACAAAGAAAAAAAATAGCAAATATAAACGGGACCAAAAACAAAGTACACAGAAAGAGTACTTGGAACTGCAAACGCAAGTCAAAAAGGAAGTTAGAAAGGCCAAGAGAGAGGTAGAAATGAACATTGCTAAGGGAGCTAAAACCAATTCCAAAATGTTTTTCCAATATTATAACAGTAAGAGAACATTCAAAGAGGAGGTTAAAAGTCTAAGAGACACAAATGGCAAAATCATAGACGAAGAAAAAAAAATAGCAAATATATTAAATGATTACTTTTCACAAGTTTTTACGAAGGAGGATACGGACAACATGCCCCACATGTCGACCTGTTCCTATCCAGTTTTAAATAACTTTATAACAGAGCATAACAGAGGCAGAAGTGTTAAAGGGTCTTGGAGCTCTTAAAATAAACAAATCCCCTGGGCCGGATGAGATCCTCCCAATAGTAGTCAAAGAAATGAAAGAAGTTGTTTACAAACCGCTAACCATGATCATGCAACAATCTCTGACACAGGGGATGTATCGACAGACTGGAAAATTGCAAACATAATACCAATCCACAAAAAGGGAGACAAAGCCGGACCAGGTAACTACAGCCAAATAAGCCTGACTTCTATTATATGTAAACTTATGGAAACTGTAATAAGATCCAAAATGGAAAATTACCTATATGGTAACAGTATCCTGGGAGACAGTCAGCATGGTTTTAGGAAAGGGAGATCATGTCTAACTAACCTGCTTGATTTTTTGAGGTTGCAACATCGACAATGGATAATTGCAAAGCATATGACATGGTTTATTTAGGTTCCTAGAAAGCTTTTGACAAAGTCCTGCATAAAAAGATTAATTCTCAAACTGAATGCAGTAGGGATTCAAGGAAAAGCATGCACATGGATTAGGGAGTGGTTAACAAAGTATTGATTAGAGGAGAAACCTCAAAATGGAGCGAGGTAACAAGTGGTGTACCACAGGGATCAGTATTAGGTCCTCTGCTATTCCTAATCTACATTAATGATTTAGATTCTGGTATAGTAAGCAAACTTGTTAAATTTGCAGACGACACAAAAATAGTAGGAGTGGAAATCACTGTTGCAGCAGCAAAGGTCATTCAAAATGATCTAGACAGCATTCAGAACTGGGCAGACACATGGCAAATGATATTTAATAGAGAAAAGTGTAAAGTACTGCACGCAGGCAATACAAATGTGTATTATAAATATCATATGGGAGATAATGAAATTGAAGAAGGAATCTATGAAAAAGACCTAGGAGGTTATGTTGACTCAGAAATGTCTTCATCTAGACAATGTGGGGCAGCTATACAAAAGGCCAACAATATGCTCGGATATATTGTGAGAAGTGTTGAATTTAAATCAATGGAAGTAATGTTAGAACATTACAATACCTCACCTAGAATATTGTGTTCAGTTCTGGTCACCTCATTACAAAAATGATATTGCTGCTCTAGAAAGAGCGCAAAGAAGAGCAACCAGAATTATCCTGGGTTTAATAGGCATGTCGTAGCAGACAGGCTAAAAGAATTGAATCTATTCCATCTTGAACAAAGAAGACTACGCGGTGATCTGATTCAAGCATTCAAAATCCTAAAAGGTATAGACAATGTCGACCCAGGGGACTTTTTTGACCTGAAAAAAGAAACAAGGATCAGGGGTCACAAATGGAGATTAGATAAAGGGGCATTCAGAACAGAAAATAGGAGGCACTTTTTTACACAGAGAATTGTGAGGGTCTGGAACCAGCTCCCCAGTAATGTTGTTGAAGCTGACACCCTGAGATCCTTCAAGAAGCTTCTTGATGAGATTCTGGGATCAATAAGTTACTAACAACCAAACGAGGAAGATGGGCTGAATGGCCTCCTCTCGTTTGTAAACTTTCTTATGTTCTTATGTTCTTATATTTGTAATCTTTCTTATGTTCTTATTTTCTTATCTCAGTCAAGAACCCTCATGATTTAATCATTAATTCAAAGAAATGTATTTTATATTAATATGCTTATATCAATTCTTATCTAAAAAATAACACTGATGAAGGCACTTGACAAAACATCTCCTAAGGATTATAATGTACAATTATATAAACATTTAATACATATTTAATCCTTTAAGGACCAAGTGTTTTTCAGTGGAATGCTCCCTAGAACCAGGAGTTTTTTGGCTGTTTTGACTATTTTCCTATAAAAATTCACTAAAAATCTATTTTTTACAGTAGCATCTTGTAATTGGTGTCTTTTTGCGATTACCTGGCTGCAGATATGGGATGGACCCCACTATCTCGAGTCCCATCGGGAGGAGCCATGCCTACTCAAGCACCACAGGCAGTAGGCACATCCATGTCAGAGCCAAAAGGAGAGCTGCACCAGTCTCCGAGGGAGATCCCGGTCTGTCACTCGCAAGCCATCTTGCCACAAGCAGTCACAAGAATAAGTAGTATAAAATAGCATGATATATGTGCTAAATTATAAAATGTGTTTTTAATCTTATTTTAAAAGCAGCACGAGATGGGGCCTCCCTTACAAATCATGGCAGATCATTCCACAACTTTTGGTGCTCTACAGATGAATGCTCTGCCACCTGCCTTCTTTCTCTGTGTCCATCACCATGATCTAAGAGAGCAACTAGGGATATATGTTCTCAGCAAATCTTTGAGATACAGGGAGCAAGCCCATTTAAATCTTTATAAGTTAGCGACAGGACCTTAAAATCTATCCTTAACCTTACAGGAAGCCAGTGTAAGGCTGCTGACACAGGGGCAATGTGTGTGTGCTTCTTTGTTCTGATTAAAACTCTGGCAGCAGCATTTTGCACAAGCTGCAATCAAGAAAAAACACAACTTGAAATACCAGAGAAAAAAGCATTGCAATAATCATTACTAGAGTTTATAAAAGCAAATGGCCCTGGTCATCTGCAGTCCTCCTGACTGATGAAGAAGTTGCAGCTGTGAGGCAACATTTGAATCAGGCATTTCAAATGGGAAAGGGTTGATTATTGTTTTCAGTGTTCCCAGACACTTTACACAGAAATATATTATTTACTACTTACAGTGAAAAAAATAAAATAAAAAAATCCTACACTTTGCATGTTTTCTAATTCATTGGTAACTTTGATGAGCCATGTTCAAATGCAAATCCGTACTCGATGATCTCTTTGTGTGCTTTGCAACAGCAGCAGGTGTGCGGGACTGATTCAATCACATTACACTTATCAATAGTCATTTATAGTGCAAAACTAGATAAAATGTTAACTGGAACAGCAATACTACTACATTCCTTGTTCTCATCATCCCATCTCAGTCAACAAACCGCA
Organism: Acipenser ruthenus; assembly: GCF_902713425.1. Classification (NCBI taxonomy): domain Eukaryota; kingdom Metazoa; phylum Chordata; class Actinopteri; order Acipenseriformes; family Acipenseridae; genus Acipenser; species Acipenser ruthenus. The sequence goes on along the minus strand of NC_081241.1, from coordinate 4,756,161 downwards.
CGATTTAATCATTAATTCATACAAATGTATCTTATATTAAATGCTTCTATCAATTCTTATTAAACAAAAAAAGAAAATTTACACCAATGAAGGTACTGGATGAAAAATGTGTTTTAGGATTATAATGTGCAATTATATAAAAGTATGATACCCAGCATTTTTTCAGTAGGATGTTCCCCCAGGACCAGCCGTTTTTAGGCTGTTTTGACACTTTTCCTATAAAAATTCACTACAAATCTATATTTTACAGCAGCATCTTGGAATTGGTGTCCTTTTTATCGGAACAACCTGAGGAACATTATAAAGTACTTTAGAAACCATAAAACACATGGCTTTTTTGTCAACACTATTTGTAACAACACAATTTTCTTTTAAACATTAAGTATTTTTTTATTGTTGTGTATTCCAATATATCTTCCACATATATCTTCAAAAAGATATATGTGTAAAAACATCTGTTATTCTATGACCTGAGGGACCTTGCAATACTTCCTGAAAATGCTGTTGATGTTTGCGTAAATTAAAAGACATTGGGGGCAATTTCCATGGAAAAAGAAAGATAAGTCTCACTTTTCTCACTCTATTTTGGCAGTACTTTTGGGTAGTGTGTGTTTCCATGTAGTTTTCCTTTAGTCAGATAAATTATCATTCCAAATGCAAATAACCAAATTAATATTAAAATATGGGAGGGTATATTTAAATGTTTGTGTCTGAGTTCCAATTTAACCTTGAGCGACTTCTGATATCGTACAGCTTGCTTAAACTGAGTTTCCACCAATTGTTAAGTTTGTGTTGAAGCACTGCAAGGGCAGCCTGTCTCATTAGTTGTAAAATATCTCGAAGTACCAATTTTAAGACCATCAAACTGTGAAATAAGCCCTGTTTCACTTTGAATAAAATACAGCTCTCACCATAATCTATTTACTCATTTGGATAATTGTTTGACAACAGCAAAAACAAAGCTAAGGTCATGCACAAGGTGCTAAATGCTGAGGGAATGTTCCAAATAATTAACTTTTGACCTCTGGTGTCCACACATATTAACGAATGAGATTGCGATGTACACCACAGAACAGTGGTGATGAAGAAAAATTACACCAAATATGTCCAGGTATGTCAAGAGAAACCAAAGTTATAGCCTGTAAATTTTGTATTTTTTGTTTGGGTTAAAAATGAAATTTAAAAAAAATTGTAAATTAAAGTATGTGCTAGATATGGCAGGGCTGGGCGGTCACACTTCCCTCCCTGCATAATTGAAATTGAATGTGCAGCAGGTGGCCAGGCGTCAATTGAACAACTTAGTATTAATTGCCTTTAAAATGGGTGTGGAAAGCCAGGATTCATTTAAGGGAATTTTATTCCCAACAGAGTTGATTTAGTTTGTGCAGAGAAGGTTCCTGAAGTGGGACCTCCATTTTAGTGGGAGCAGCGCACGGCCCGAGCTTGGCCACCTTTTGTTTGTTAGCTGTTTTCTCACTAGGTTTTGTTTTTGCCTTTTTGTATTTGTAATTATGTACACATGTGTGTATGTCTGTCAACACTAGTGGCGGCCACCAACCACTGCACTTGCCTGAGTGATCATCAATAAATCCTGGATGCCTGAGTGGTGTTTTCAAATACAACCCTCTTTGTTTCTCACCTGTCAGTGAATACCCACACAGTAACAGAACACCCCAGTTACATAGCCCATATGTTACCTCACACCTGCTCTAGAGCTGGCTGTCACATGGAGGTCGGAGTTATACATTAGGTGATATCTCAGAACCTGCACCACTTTTTAAGTCCACATTAGTGATTGTCATGTTTCTTAAGCTGAGGGAACACAAAGCCTCTGGTTTCAGTAGACTAGGGTTCAGACCACTGCATGGCACACCAAGGGAGACTTGAGGTTTGACACAGCAAAGTTACCTCAAACTAGATCTCCTGGGACCAGGTTTCAAGCCACAGTTCCTGAAAAAGTAGTTGTGTGTTGCCTCAGCTTTTGGGTTCCTCTAACAGAGAATATATGTTGTATTAATGAATACCATATGGAGAGCAAATCTTACAGTTCCAGTTCTGGCTTTCACACTACTAAGGGTCATTTTAGGGCAGCAGTGTGGAGTAGTGGTTAGGGCTCTGGATTCTTGACCGGAGGGTCATGGGTTCAGTCCCAGGTGGGGAACACTGCTGCTGTACCTTTGAGCAAGGTACTTTACCTAGATTGCTCCAGTAAAAACCCAACTGTATAAATGGGTAATTGTATGTAAAAAATAATGTAATTGTATGTAAAAATAATGTGATATCTTGTAACAATTGTAAGTTGCCCTGGATAAGGGTGTCTGCTAAGAAATAAATATAATAATAATAATTTTGAAGCTTATGTTTTATCAATATCATGGATGCTTTGGCTATTACTAACATTATATCATATTTAGGCCAGATATAGTAATATTCACATAACTTGACACGTTGAGCTGTCTGCTCACACCTGATGTTACAGTAGTTCCAGGAACATGCTGTTAGAAACTGATTTCTATACTTGTCAAATAGCCATAAATAACACATGAGTGACAGCTGCTGGCCATACGAGTGAATGTAAATACTTTTCAGAGTAAATCCCCAAGAAAAAAATACATTCTGAACCAGCTTATTCACCTTGGTGTCAGCATTGGCAATCCACAGCAGATCCCAGTTATCCTGTCAGGATATTCTGTTCTTATAGTGCATGGCCCTCACTGGGTATGAGTGAAATATGTACAGTAATCTCAGGGATGGCAGAAAAAGAACCTTCTGCTTACTGTTTCTCATTACTACTTCTGTTTTTCAGTTTGAGTAAACAGACCAGAGATACCCACCGAATAACACTACACATCTTGATGAAGGACAGGTTTCTAATTGTATCTGAAGGGATCCCACCTACTGTACCAGTGAAGCAGTGTGTGCTGGAAAGCCTTGTCAGAACATGAGTAAGGTAAGGGCACAGTGGCGCTCAGACATAGTTAAGGTTTGAACGAAGGTCCTGTTTAAAGTCAATTTTACAACCAGCTCGAAAGGGGGGTAAAACTCCACCAATATGCAGGTTTTGTGTGGTTATTGGCAGGCTCAACAAACCATGTGAATGGGGTAGCATTTGGTTGAATACTTTCTGAGATACAGAGTGGCAAAAAAACAGCTGTTTTTCTTTTTTTTTTTAGAAATGATTAAGAGGCTTTTTTATACACCTGTATCTCAAAAAGTATAGCAAATTAAGGAAGCACGCTTGGCATACCCAGGGGTGTAGATGTGCAATGGGGTATTAATATTTTTATGGGGGTCCTAGTTTTACAGAAATTGAACCCCAAAGACAACGGTCTGACGTCACTGCTGTCTGACGTCTAGGCAGAGTGACTTGCGACCGTTCCATTGCACTGAATAGGGAGACATGGAATATATAGTTCAGCACATACGGGTCACATCTGTGTTTCTGTCTGGATTAAAATTGGTAATCAGTGATAATATTTTTTGTGTTTGTGCCTTCAGCACTGGACAACTAATAATCATTTTTTTAATTTTGGAAATACAATTTTCATTTTCCCCCCTCTCTCTTTTGTTGTTATGGTACAGTCGGGAGTTCAATGATACCGTTCCATTCCACAAACACATCTATGTTGCTGTCTGTAGTAAAACTGTTAACTCCTCTGTGCTTTTGAATAATAAAACATGAACAATGAAAGTGACCCTGTGTATAGTGTTACTTATTATACAATTAAGATTAAATTAAAGGGGTTGGGATGCAACCTATAGCATATAGCTAGCAGTTACTGAACATGTTACCAATCACAAGGACTATGATTTCCCAGTGTTGTGTCTGTATGGCCAGTCTTTGGGGAGAATTTGTCATGTGCTTAGTGATGTCATTGCCGATGTCATTGATGATGTCGTATGTGATGTCAAGTGTAATGGGAAACATACACATAAGGGTGCAGATCTAAGGTTGCGTGGCTACCTTAACTTGCAATCTCCTAACCTTTTGGGCTTTAGCAACCAAACCTTAACGTTACGTTAATAAAGTTTTTGCCATTGAATTTCCACTTCTTGCAGAAGGCATTGTGGAAAATAAAACAATCACATCTGCCACATAATGCAGTGGTGAAAACACAACTTGAGACACTAAACAGCACAGAAGAAAGAGACACACACCACGTATGTAAAATATGTAAAGAGTTAAGGTTGCGTAACTTGCAATTTCCTAACCTTTTGGACCTTTGCAATATATATATTGTGAGGGATGGAGACCGTGGGATGTGAGGAGAGAGTATCAGGAGTGTGGGGTTCCTGAAAAAATGTCCTCATATAAAAAAATCTTCATAGATAAACCTAGACTACAAAGAGAAAAAAAAAACTAAAACTCCCATAATTCAACAGGAAGTAGGATGTAGCTGACCTGATAGACCAACAGGCAGATATAAAAGGGAGCAGTGCCCTAAGCAAACGTGGGTGTAGGGGCTCAGAGTAAGCCAGTGCGTATAGCAAACACTAACTTATAAAAGAACGTGGTTGTTTTTTTCAACTTGAAGAAAGAAGTGAGTGGATTTTAAACAAGAGACAGCTGATTGCCTACATTTTATGTACTATGAACTTTTCTGTGTACCTCCCCTGTCTGTTTATGATCTCATTTTCTGTTCTTGTATGTGATACCCCTGGTCAGGATTGTTCATTTCATTTGGTTGGTTGTTATTTAATGTATGTATGAATATATATATATATATATATATATATATATATATATATATATATATATATATATATATATAATATGTAAAATATCAATAAAGAGCATTAAGGTTACGAATTTGATTTACTTGCCTTATTAAACACATAAACCCATTATTTGTTATGATTATTATTGGAGATTTATTATTGGATTATTTATTGGAGATTATTATTAGAGATTTCAAACTAGTTTAGAGTTCTGCATTATCCTGTAGGTTAAGGGTTATGGATAAATAAGTTTAAAATTATTAAATAATTACATATTCATGACAGAACATAATACATTTTCTTGGTGAATAATGCAGGAGACTGTTGAATTGACATTACGCCAGATGCTGACAACACTTTTAAAAAGCCATCAAAGCAATGCATTTAACAAAGAAAGGTTATTACGGTAGTAAGATTTTGTATCTGCATTCTTGTCTTTTCAGACATTATTTTACATGGTGGTGACAATCTCCCATAAATGAAGTAATACATGAAGACCAACTTTTGTGTTAATGGTATATTTGCAGTGGTTTAATTTTATTTAATATTATTATTATTAGTTTATTTAGCAGACACCTTCATCCAAGGCGACTTACAGAGACTAGGGTGTGTGAGCTATGCATCAGCTGCAGAGTCACTTACAATTACGTCTCACCCGAAAGACGGAGCACAAGGAGGTTAAGTGACTTGCTCAGGGTCACACAATGAATCAGTGGCTGAGTTGGGATTTGAACCGGGGACCTCCTGGTTATAAGCCCTTTTCTTTAACCACTGGACCACACAACCTCCCTAATAGGCTGTAATACGTTCAGGGATAATTAATTTAAGCAACAATATACTAAAAAGTCTGTGGACCAGTTCAAACCCCAGCTACCAGTGGCGGCTGCAAATTTATGGATATATTTGTTAATTTTCCAAAACTGGGCCAAGTGTGGGCTAAATGTGGTTAATATGGCTCTAAGCCGGTTGCCGCATTTGGGCCAACACATATAGGCCAATATCGGCCCAGAGTGCATAAAGACACCGGGCCAATACCGGCACCCGGATTTGGGCCAGTTTGGCAGCCGAATCTGGGCCAGTATTGGGCCAAAATAGTCTGGTTGTCTGGGTTTTGTCTTTGGAACGATTCCTAGTGTGTTTGGAACTAACTGAAGGAGACAAAAGAACTACGTGTGGATCCAGTTGAAATAGAGTGGAGTACTCACCTTATTGGATCAATACAACTAAAACTTAATCCCAGGTAGAAATACATCGCTTGGGAGTGAACATGAATATAGAGAGTACAACAGTCTTTTATTAATCCTTTTTATTTGTTTGTGAACCATAGCATTACCAAAAGAAAGGAGCGCTTAAAACTGCAGTGGTTATATATTTTATTTTGAACTAAGCGAAGGCCGTTTGATAAATGGACTGCGTTACTAAGCCATACTGATTCCAAAAGCACTGAGTAAACAAACGGGCCTAGAACTCCTTTTAAGCTGCGCATGGCAGCAAGAACACTGGTGTTATTACCTCGGTAAAGGACTCTTTAAAACACTGCTTGATTTGAAAATAACAAAAAGATTTGTTGTACTGTGACTGGGAAAAAAGGGACGATATGGACCTAGAGTGGTGAAGTAGTGGCTGATAAAAGCAGTGTAATTCCCCCAAGGACTGTGTACTGCTGTTTTAAACAGACACAAAACAAAAATACACTTTTATTTCGTTGGGACTGTTATTATTTGGGTTGGTGTTGTGTAAAGGGACAGGAGGCCAGCTGGTCACGTGAATATACAATTCAGGTGAACAGTACTTCCAGGAGAGGGCGCTCCTCTGGAAATAAAGATACACAGTGTGAGAAAGCAGGCATGAGTGATTAAATACTGTAATCCAAACCGACGATACTTACCTGGTTTTAAAGAAACCGCTTCTTCAGGTCACTTACACAACGCTTGCATCAAACCTGGGTTACTTACCGTGGCCACACCTGAAGAGCTTACCTGTGGAAGAAAAAAACAACAAAGACATTACAATTAAAACCTGTACAATCACTTAAGTGGGAGCCCTGAACATTACAAACATTAATAAGGATAACGGTGTTGCTGTTATACTGAATAGCCAAATATATGGGACTTTCAATTAACTGAAGTAAATTTACCACAGTAATCTACACCCTGCTATTGGAAGTGAATGTAATTGTTTTTTCCTGCCCGGTTAGCTTCAGCAGGGCTAGACAGGGAAAGCAGAGAAGTGTAGTTAGAGCCCAGAGGGAAGGTTTTCTTTTCGTTTATTGTTTTCATTTGCATTTACTGAAATCTGTATCAATAAAACGTATCTTTGATTAAGTACTTCTGTCGACCCGACTCCTCTTTGCGAAGGCAAAACTTTGGCTACCACATCAAATACAGGACTCATAGTTCACATATGGTGGCAGGATATTTAAGAGGTGCAGTTAGTCTGCACGGGGCTGCTGAGTAGAAGGAGGCTAAGTGTTTTGTTTTTGGCAAACTAAGTGTTTTGTTTTTGGCAGGTAAACAGCTTAGAAGTCCTGTTTTATACCTTAGTGTATTCCTATGTGTTTTAGTTAGTGCTCGTGAGAGCTAGGTGTTTATTTTGTTTTTGTTTGTTTGTGTTTGGCTTATTAAAAATAGTGCAACCGTGCTTGAAAAATCAATTTCTGTGTCCTGGGTCTATTTTAAAAGGGACAATGAACAACCGTGAGTGCTGACCGTGTTACTATATATATATATATATATATATATATATATATATATATATATATATATAAATAATTGTGCGAACAAGATGGCAGACGCTGAATAATCACCACAAACGTTTTACAAAATAATATGTGTTTATTTACACAAAACAGGTTTCCCACTGGTCTGTGAGAGGTTCAACACAAAAGTTCAGGTAAGGACACCATCCATGACACAAATACAAACCATCCAAAAGAATGTAAATGGGAGAAATAACAATGACAGGAAGGGGAAAACCTTGTAGAACAGGCAGTCCAGGCAAACAAGTCCCAAAGGGTGAGGCAGGTGCAGATGTTCTTCAGCATAGACAAAGCTCAGAAATAAACAACGTTTCTGTATAAAACAAGCATTGGCAAAGACAGCTCCAGCACTTGGGTCGGGACAAGATAAGAGGCCCCAGCACCTGCAGCCTATAACCCCACTTAACTCTGTGTTATCATGGCAGGCTGGTTCCAAGCCCACAAGGAACTCCCCCAGTGGTCTGCTATGGTCCAGCCCGCCTTGAGCGCCCCCTGTCAGAGAAGCAGTGAGCTGGCTCACTATATATATATATATATATATATATATATATATATATATATATATAATTGTTTAAAAAAAGATTTCACATGTTCAAAAAATGCCAAGTTACAAGTTGACGGGTCAACCATAAGAAGGTATCTACAAAAAGGAGCAGTTACAGTATATACAAAACAGGCTTTGCCATGTAAAGGTGTAATAATCTAAAAAAAAAAAAAGTTACCAGGCAAAACAAGGCACAATTGGAACAAGCAATAACTAAGTCTGGTAACTCTACCCACTAATTGGGTGGAGGTAAAGAAAATCGCTCTTACAAATATTAACTATTAAGTCAGTAATTTTTATTTTTTTAAGGTTATTACACTTTTTGCAATGGAAGAATAATGTAAGTTGTTTGCATCTATTTTTAAAATATATTCTGATGAACAGACACACACACACACACACACAGTTGCTTCAGTTGCTTTGGGTCCTGCAGTACATTCAAGCGTCCTGTTCCAGGTAAATCACAGGCTGAAAACCAACAATATAAACAAGGAACGTCAGGTCAGCATGACACACATCTAGAACACGTGAAACAGAATCTCATAACAAATAGAATAGAGAATCTCATATCAAATAGAATAGAGCATCTCATAACAAATAGAATAGAGCATCTCATAACAAATAGAATAGAGAATCTCATAACAATTAGAATAGATAATCTCATAACAATTAGAATCTCCACTATAAAGATCATATGGGAAATACTGAAATTGAAGAAGGAAGCTATGAAATAGATTTAGGAGTTTATGTTGACTCAGAAATGTCTTCATCTAGACAGTGTGGGAAAGCTATAAAAAAAGGCCAACAAGATGCTCAGATATATTGTGAAAAGTGTTGAATTTAAATCAAGGGAAGTAATGTTAAAACTTTACAATGCATTAGTAAGACCTCATCTAAAATACTGTGTTCAGTTCTAGTCACTTCGTTACAAAAACGATATTGCTGCTCTAAAAAGAGTGCAAAGAAGAGTGACCAGAATTATCCCAGGATTAAAAGGCATGTTGTTTGCAGACAGGCTAAAAGAATTAAATCTATTCAGTCTTGAACAAAGAAGAATACACGGCGATCTGATTCAAACATTCAAAATCCTAAAAGGTATAGACAGTGTCGACCAAGGGGACTTCTTTGACTTGAAAAAAGAAAAAAGGACTAGGGGTCATAAATGGAGATTAGATAAAGGGGCATTCAAAACAGAAAACAGGAGGCACTTTTTTTACACAGAACATTGTGGGGGTCTGGAACCAACTCCCCAGTAATGTTGTTGAAGCTGACACCCTGAGATCCTTCAAGAAGCTGCTTGATGAGATTCTGGGATCAATAAGCTACTAACAACCAAACGAGCAAGATGGGCCGAATGGCCTCCTCTCATTTGTAAACCTTCTTATGTTCTAATACTTTTTGGTGGCAGCTAATATCAGTGGAAACATTTATTTTTTTTACAATGTACAAACATGTCTTTAAACTGGGATTTACAAATCATTTTGTCAGTAATAGATTTATTGATAGATTGTTAAAATACCATACCAGAACATTGAAATAGTCACGGAACAAGGCCTTGCTTTCAAAATGCAACGTCAATCCACTGACAACCAGCTCCAAGGCGTGGAAAATTATAATCAATGCTTCTATCCCTTTGATTGTCTGGAAACAAATATACACACACACACATCTTTAGGCAGTGGAATATTTAAAAATAGAGAGAGTCGCCTGACTGGTAAAGAGGGGGTCCAGGGAAAAGGAAGTCTTTCTAATGCAACAAATGCTGTGCTTTCCTTGTAACACTTTACATGAAGTGTCTCTAATTACTGTGTGTTTACAGAGTAGTTACTTAGTAACTACATGTGTACTTACACATTACTGCAATGTTATTATGCATAGTTACAGTGTACTTATGTGTAAATTGTTTTGCATGATAATACCCCAATCTTAACCCTAACAAGAACACGAACTCTAACCCTAACCCTATCCCTAACTCTAACCCTAACACTAACACAAACCTTATCACTCAAAAATATTTACACGTTAAGTACAATGTAACTATGCATAACAACATTGTAATTATTAGTAAGTATACATGTATTTACTAAGTAACTAAGTAAATCTTATGAGTTTATATAGCAGACACCTTTATCCAAGGCGACTTACAGAGACTAGGGTGTGTGAACTATGCATCAGCTGCAGAGTCACTTACAACTACGTCTCACCCGAAAGACGGAGCACAAGGAGGTTAAGTGACTTGCTCAGGGTCACACAATGAGTCAGTGGCTGAGGTGGGATTTGAACTGGGGACCTCCTGGTTACAAGGCCGTTTCATTAACCACTGGACCACACAGCCTCCTGAATACACAGTAATTAGACACACTGAATGTAACATTTTACATCTTTTTTTATGTTCCAAAAAAGGTACTTCTTTTCTTATAGGAACTCGCCACAACCTCAAACAATATTTGAACTATTTTTGTTTTTTAAGTTGAGCTTATATATACTTAAGTATACAATGAAACATACTAATGAAATAGTTGGCACTCACCTTTTCCAATGGGGGTGGGTTGGATGAATTGGCAGCAAATGTTATAATGAGACAAAAAGCAACTGCTGCCCAAAGAGAACTGATAACGTTCAAGACAAAAGAGAACTTCATCTAGGCAAAAAAAAACACACACACATATACTGTATATATTATTATTATTATTATTTGTTTATTTAGCAAATGCTTTTATCCAAGGCGACTTACAGAGACTAGGGTGTGTGAACTATGCATCAGCTGCAGAGTCACTTACAATTATGTCTCACCCGAAAGACAGAGCACAAGTGACTTGCTCAGGGTCACACAATGAGTCAGTGGCTGAGGTGGGATTTGAATTGGGGACCTCCTGGTTACAAGCCCTTTTCTTTAACCACTGGACCACACAGCCTCACTATATACAGACGTGCTCAAATTTGTTGGTACCCTTACAGCTCATTGAAATAATGCTTCATTCCTCCGGAAAAGTGATGAAATTAAAAGCTAGTTTATCATGTATACTTGCATGCCTTTGGTATGTCATAGAATAAAGCAAATAAGCTGTGAAAAGAGATGAATTATTGTTTATTCTACAAACATATTCTAAAATGGCCTGGACACATTTGTTGGTACCCCTTAGAAAAGATAATAAATAACTGGATTTAATTAGTATCACACATGTCTCCAATCTTGTAATCAGTCATTCAGCCTATTTAAATGGAGAAAAGTAGTCACTGTGCTGTGTGGTATCATTGTGTGCACCACACTGAACATGGACCAGAGAAAGCAAAGAAGAGAGTTGTCTGAGGAGATCAGAAAGAAAATAATAGACAAGCATGGTAAAGGTAAAGGCTACAAGACCATCTCCAAGCAGCTTGATGTTCCTGTGACAACAGTTGCAAATATTATTAAGAAGTTTAAGGTCCATGGAACTGTAGCCAACCTCCCTGGGCGCGGCCGCAAGAGGAAAATCGACCCCAGATTGAACAGAAGGATAGTGCGAATGGTAGAAAAAGAACCAAGGATAACTGCCAAAGAGAAACAAGCTGAACTCCAAGGTGAAGGTACGTCAGTTTCTGATCGCACCATACGTCGCTTTTTGAGCGAAAGTGGGCTCCATGGAAGAAGACCCAGGAGGACTCCACTTTTGAAAGAAAAACATAAAAAAGCCAGACTGGAATTTGCTAAAATGCATATTGACAAGCCACAATCCTTCTGGGAGAATGTCCTTTGGACAGATGAGTCAAAACTGGAGCTTTTTGGCAAGTCACATCAGCTCTATGTTCACAGACGAAAAAATGAAGCTTTCAAAGAAAAGAACACCATACCTACAGTGAAACATGGAGGAGGCTCGGTTATGTTTTGGGGCTGCTTTGCTGCGCCTGGCACAGGGTGCCTTGAATCTGTGCAGGGCACAATGAAATCTCAAGACTATCAAGGCATTCTGGAGCAAAACGTACTGCCCAGTGTCAGAAAGCTCTGTCTCAGTCGCAGGTCATGGGTCCTCCAACAGGATAATGACCCAAAACACACAGCTAAAAGCACCCAAGAATGGATAAGAACAAAACATTGGACTATTCTGAAGTGGCCTTCTATGAGTCCTGATCTGAATCCTATCGAACATCTATGGAAAGAGCTGAAACTTGCAGTCTGGAGAAGGCATCCATCAAACCTGAGACAGCTGGAGCAGTTTGCTCAGGAAGAGTGGGCCAAACTACCTGTTAACAGGTGCAGAAGTCTCATTGAGAGCTACAGAAAACGTTTGATTGCAGTGATTGCTTCTAAAGGTTGTGCAACAAAATATTAGGTTAGCGGTCCCATCATTTTTGTCCATGCCATTTTCATTTGTTTTATTATTTACAATATTATGTTGAATAAAAAATCAAAAGCAAAGTCTGATTTCTATTAAATATGGAATAAACAATGGTGGATGCCAATTACTTTTGTCAGTTTCAAGTTATTTCAGAGAAAATTGTGCATTCTTCATTTTTTGTGGAGGGGTACCAACAAATTTGAGCATGTCTGTATATATATATATATATATATATATATATATATATATATATATATATATAGAAAATGTTTCAATACATTGATAAATACTTACAAAACACATGTCTGGAGTACTTGCTGCTGCAACTGTCAGAAGTCCAGAAATAATGAACTGAAAAAGAGAACAGGGATATTGGACCCTATTAATTTGCTTTAACAAGTAAGGTATTTAAGACTACAAAGCCTGTTCTAGTCCACCATTGAACCTCACTGTTGTGTCTATACCAGTGGTTTTCAACCCTGGTCCTCGGGGACCCCTGTGCCTTCTGGTTTTCATTTCGGCTGAGCTCTCAATTACTTAACTAAACCCTTAATTTAACAATCATTTTCTTAATTAGGCCTTTTTAATTGTTTTCAGCTCTTAAACAGTTGGAGATTTCAACTTAACTATAAAATATTATAAATAACTTGAAATCTGCAATTTTTAGGAGCTGAGAACAATTAAAAGGGTCTAATTAAGCTAATTAATAGCCCAATTGAGGGCTTAGTTAAGTAATTGAGACCTCAGTTGGAATGAAAACCAGAAGACACAGGGGTCCCCGAGGATCCGGGTTGAAAACCACTGGTCTATACTGTGCCTGGACCTCACTGTCCTGTCTATACTGTGCCTGGACTGCACCTCACTGTCCTGTCTATACTGTGCCTGGGCTCCACATCACCGTCCTGTCTATACTGTGCCTGGGCTCCACCTCACTGCTCTGTCTATACTGTCCTGGAATCCACCTCACTGTTCTGTCTATACTATGCTTGAGCTCAACCTTCTGGTTCACACCCCAGAGTTTACAGGACTCTGAAATCCAGTTGGAGCAGGTTTGAAGTGGGTAAACCAGGTCTTGCAATCACATCACATCACAAAGAATCTGATCAATGACCCCAAATCTCATCGAACAGTCTGCGTGACCAGATTTCTGAAAGCGCTTGTTTAGTAATAGGACTTGCTGAGGATCCCATGTGTCAATGTTTACATGTCCTGAATGGAGTAAATGTCTTTGTGAACGGTCCTCTGTGGAGAGAAATCCAAATGTCAATTACTATTTTAAATCTACACAACAAAACTCTGCTTACCACACTGCTAGGCACAGTTAATATAGCACTTCCACTCTGGTGGGGTTGTTGGTACAGTACAATACAACACGCGAGATGCACTATTCCAATCAGAATTTGAACAGCCTGAAACAAGGAAAAAGAAAAGGGTTTCATTATGTATTTGTTGTATTGGTTCCAAACAAAGACTGTGATGGTAATATAGTACAATAGCAACATTTAAAAAGATTGCTGTTATCGGTTCAGGTATTAAAGTGTTACAGAACCGCCTGCAGTGTTTACAAGAAACACATTAAGGCCTGGACACACCAGCACATCGCGTTGCGTCGCTGCACATAGCGGCATTTTTTTTTATATAATGGATTTCTATGTACCCTCATAAACTAGGGCGTTACGTCGCGTTGCATCGCATCTAGGAGAGGCGCGTCCACATTTCTCCCAGAGCAATTTTGGATGCGCAGCTCGTCCAACGCGAATCGACCAATAGCAGTCAACTACTGAGTGACGTCAACAGAAATAAAAAACTGCCAGAAAAACTTTGAAGAATGGAGGAAATATTAACTACTAAAGTACAAAAATGTTCTGTATTACACAGCCTATCCAGTGCCAGCTACAAGGATACAGAAAACATAAAAAAAGTTTGGAGACTCATGCTTTGGAGATGGAGATTCCTGGTGAGTTATTTCAATCATTACTGTGAATTATCGACATCCCTGTCTGATTCATATACTGTGTGTTGATGTGTTGTTTATATAGAGTTCTGTACACTTTTTTCCTTTTTTCTTTACATAAAGTATATATAAATACATCCTGGTTGAAATGAATTCTGATGTTAAACCAATTTTCCTCTCTTTCCATTTCTGGTACAGAGAGGATCATATACCTATATAATCATATACCTGAGTCAGTAATCGTACAGCAGAGATCTGCAATTGTATAAATAAATACAAAAAAAAAAAAAAAAAAAAAAAAAAACTACATTTTGTATGCAAGATCATCTTTTTCACTCAAGTGTACGGAATACAGTGAGTCTATGTTATAGCATTGTAAAATGTGTTATGCAATGACTCAGAAGATCGATCTGCAAGCTAGCATTTACAATTGATTCAGGAAACGATATTCACATTGCGCAATTCATTTAGTATGATTATTTGTATGTGCTTTGTTCTGCTGATTCAGTCTTTATTAAACCTAAAATATCAAGATGTACCGGTCAGATCTTTTGCTGCATAATCAGTTGCTGTAAAACTGTGGTCTAGTAATATTATAGACTGTTTACACACAACATGTATATACAGATAATATGTACACCCACACACACATACACAAACACGCATGTACAAATACACATAAACACATACTGTGATTGTCTGTCTATGTTTAAATAGGCACGGTACTAAAGATAATTAAAGACAAAGGTTCTTTATTTCGGAAGACTATCTAAACTCCCTTTTTAACCTTGTTCTTTTTCAATAATTAATAATAAAGAATGGAAATGTGACCTATGATCTAGTGTTATGGTGTTGCACCTCGTTTTTCATCGATTGTGATCAATGCTGGGATATTTGGGAAACTGATCCCGGAGACAACACCCAGTAATGGAAATAATTGTATTGTAAATTAGTCGGTGTACGATATTCACTACAAGGTATGGACTCAAATATAACTTTGGGACACAGCGAAGGTAATGTAATGTGTTTCTTATAAACACTGCAGGGGGTTCTGTATCACTTTAATGTGACTTTGACGTACCTTTCCAGCAGTTCCTACATATATTAAATCCAGTTTCATTTTAAGAAGCAATAAGTCATCTTAAGTAAAGTTTCCGGACGGACTTACCCCCAAGGCTTTCGGTTGTCCTTTCAGGAATAACTTGTAGGAATCACTAAATGTGCAGCTGAATGTCTCAGGCATGTATTTTTCACCTCTCTGGAGATCTTTCAGCTTTCCCAAAGGGATTGTGATGATCATTCTGTCGTCTGCTGTGTATGTTGGAGCCATGATCTAAATGTACAGAACATATCAAATATTACAAAAAAAAAAAAGAAAAGAAAAACGCACAAGAAGTCAAGTTAGCAGTGGCTTGAGACATATATTGGGGTTCAGTGTAGGTAAGGGCAGGCTATTTTAATTACTCACTGTGAACTCCAGGCCGACGGGATCACTATTTGTTATAAAGCAGGATTTTCAACACTATTTAAACCCTTTTAAAAGTTGCTTTATCATTCAATGTAAAAAAGACTGCTATAGTCGAAGCGTTTGTCACTGAATTGAAGTTCTTTTAGTATTTCAACATTCACCACTGTTGATTGTTTAATAGTTAGTGAATGCTTGAATTTACCACGATTAACACTTCATACAAAATAAAAATGATTATTCTATAATCCATCATTAATTAAAGGTTCAGGGGAAAAACAAGTTAGAATCAACCACTTAAATGACATTATTCTATTGTAATGATGTCCCATTGTGAACAGGTATTCTATTCAGTCGACAGGGATGCACAATGACTCTCTTCCTTGAGCTCTGCTGTTATGTTTTGATATATGCTATGTGATATATGAACTTTTGTATTTATTTTATATTCTTTTGTTATATCTTACACAATACCATATATAAACTTAAACATATCTCTTAAATGTAATATGGATGTAAAATACAATTTAAAAAGTGTATCATAATGTAATACTCAAGTATTCAGAATGATCGCCTATTGTGTGTGTGTCTGCAGAGCTGAATTACGTATATAAGTCAAACTAAAAGAATATGGTGATTACACGAACAAACAGCATTTACAATGACAGAAGAATATCTTATTCATATATGTTATTGGCAGATGAATTCATTTTTTTTAACCTCAAATTAATTTTGGGAAGCAACTGAATACTTTAATTGTGTCAAGGAAATGTCCAGAACCCCTAAGTAACCTCTAATATTAATACATTCAGCTAAAGGTTTGGTGCTTTATTCCAATGAAGACGGCACTGGCTAGAATGTGTGTCTACTTGACTGAGTCGTTTCAGTAGTTTTACTGTAGAATTCTTATTGAGCGTTTTGAAGTTATAGATAAGGCAGACTTCTAGTTGAAACGTTTTATTTATGATGTTATATGTTTCTTTTAGTATCACTGCACACACAGTACCACCATGGTTTAGTTCATGTGAATTCATTTCTTTATAGTTAATATGTAATTGGATCTTCATACGGATGCATTGTAAATTAAAGAATCTAGCTTGCAATCAGGCGTAAGTTCTTTGGACTGTTATATAAAGGAAATTGAAATAAAGCAATAGCAAAAGTGTTTTATAATGAGTGTCTTTGTGTTATTAGAGATTTATTTAATAAGTCACTCTTTAATTTGACATACCAACACTGTAAAAAATACTGTTTACTTAATAAAACTGTATTTGTAGATTAATTCTACATACTAATTCGACATACTAATATTCAAACAATAGCATCCTCTGAAAACAGTACAACATAATCTGTTTACATTGTCGTTATACTAGTTCAACACAATGTACAGTAAAGCCATTTACCTTACATACTTCTATATATATCTTAGTATATTGCATACTTGTCTTTGTCCATCTCAGCGATTGGTGAGGCTGTTTGAGATGCACACAATACAAGTACTGGTGCATGTCTAATGGAGACCTTTAATGTACAATTACAATAGTGTGCACATGTATTAGAACACCCCATTGCTTCTGTATATAATACAGCAGTGTGCACATGTATTAGAACACCCCATTGCTTCTGTATATAATACAGCAGGGTGCGCATGTATTAGAACACCCCATTGCTGTTTAAGTTTTCATTTGTTGTGCATATGAAATCAAACCACTGTAACTGAAAATCTGGGGAAATTGTTAAAATAAGCAAATTAGTGATTGTCTAATTTAATCGATAACGTTAATAGGCCGCACATGCAATTAATTTTAAATAGTAAGAGGAAAGTAACACAGACTTTTTAGAAGTTGTTTAAGATGCCTAATTAAAGCATAACGTGATCTAACATGTTTACACACAAGTGTCTATTCTTTCTATATCAATGATTACTGAGCGGAAAATGAAATTCTCACACTCAGAGGTGTTCATGCAGGTAGATATATAAAGGATATAAATGACACATCTTGAGGTGTTCTGATACATTTGTACAGTGCTGTATATAAATCAATGAGTTTTTTACCAAATAAATTAATTGACAGACTAATCATTTCATTCAATTGATAATATGGTAAGAGAAATGCAGTTAGCAGCTTACCTCTCTCCTGACTGCCTTTTGAGACACACCTTTGTATTCGTTTCTGCTCTTTGCTGCACGCAAGTGGGAGGGGAGTCACAATGATGACAGCTTCATTTGGTTTAATACATTAAACACGTAAAATGTGAACAGTATATTTCATTAAACTGTATTTAAGGGTATTTTGTCTTTCTTTGTGTGTTTTCTGTAGTGAATATAATCTTTTTTGATGATTCCTAAGATTTAAAATCTTTCCCTTATTTAAATGAATTTTTAATGAATTACTGTTATGTTTTCTGATAACTGACTTTAACAATATTTACATTTTGAAAAAAAAATCGCTACACAGAAAATAAAAGAATTATGTTGAAAGCACGATTAATACAAAATAATTACAATTTAAATCCCACATCATATTAACAAGCTTGGAGGCAGATTTCCAAAGCATTATCTGAATGAGAAAAAATCAAAAATTATATATATACAGTATATATATATATATATATATATATATATATATATATATATATATATGTATATATATATATATATATATATATATTGTTTTAGAAAAGTAGAACCAAACAACACAGACCCATCATTATGTTTTAACAACAGCGAGGGAGACAAGGGTCTGCAGGGAACTTGATGCGTTCTCTTTGGTGTGAAGGTGCTGATTTTCTATATAAAAGTCAATTCAGTGGCTCTTTTGCTAGAGTTTGATAAAGAATGAACGCTTATTCATCCAAACTGTATTGTTTTATCACAGGACAACACGATCTGGAATCCCAATGGAAGGGAATGCCAGAGAGAGGATATTTTAAACAGCGCTGTGGAATTCCATTCAAACCATGAAACCACTATTGGAATGTGTTTGCATCTATTTATTATTTTTCTTTTGCGCAAAAAAAAGCCAGAATTAAAAAAAAAGAAAAATGAACGTCTGGTTTCACAGCCCCTGATCAGCACTAATCTTGGACGACCTCTTGTTATTTTAGGGAAGGCAATCCAAGATTATTGCGATTAAGGTCTGTGAACACAAGCATCTATTTGAAAATCAGAACCCTTAGCCTTCAATCTTTGGTCCCGTTAACCGGTTATTTGCAATGAACTAAAAGCACAGTGCAGTCGTGTAGGTGCTGTGGATGAGATAGTTTACTATAGAGAACAATACTAAAAGGGATAGTTCACATTTAAAATTCAGTCCATTGTGACATTATTAAAACTTTATGCTAAAAGCCTCTGTCTGCTGGATTTTTTTTGTAGAACTGCTTATTATTATTATTATTATTATTATTATTATTATTATTATTATTATTATTATTATTTATTTATTTATTTATTTATTTATTTATTTATTTATTTATTTCTTAGCAGACGCCCTTATCCAGGGCGATTTACAATTGCTTCAAGATACTGCTTGTTTAAAATGTATTTTTAGAAGGACACGCACTGACTATTTTTGAATTGAGTGTTTAACATTAATACTGTCTTTCTCAATGTACAGTAGTTCACAAGGACTAAATCCACAAGGTTTGAATTATCTGTAATTATAACTTTTTTTATGTCATGTATGGCATTTACAACTTTACATAGACTTTTTCATGACATATATATCATGTGTTTGTTATTAAGTTTCTTTGTGTTACTACTGAATATCTTTTTATTGTTTAAAGTTATTAATAAACTACAACAAAAACATACATCTACATTCAGTTAAAAGTAAATATATAAAAAATAAAACCAACTGTGCAGCTAATTCCTGAGACAAAACGCTATTTGTGTTGATTCTTGATGTGGTTTTTGTACACAAGGGGGTTTGCATATTTCTTGTGAAACCGCAAGGCCTAAAATATGCCCTGCCTCACAGTTTGGTTAACTGACCATGAGAGCAGAGAGCCTCACGTGATGTCTCCCTAGTGTGACACGATGCTCTGAAGCACACCGCTGTGACCACACTGTGCACATTCTCAGTGCTGTAGCTCATTAGTGGTTAATGTGACTCTTAGATTGCTGCAGGGCTGAGGCAGTGC